>NC_053429.1:1080204-1273651 GCF_007990345.1 Gossypium hirsutum
AATGCATGATAATTGTCTTATTTGCTCACTTTCGAGATTGATATGGATTAAATAGCTTTCATTTTCTTTTAGAGTGACTAATTTGCTTAATATCGAAATTGAAAGGGACTAAGGATGTAATAGCCCGATTAGGCTTAGTCGGAACAGTGGTTTCGGGACCACAAATCCGACGAAAAAAAATGTAATGGCTTGAATTTTCAGAGGTGTCGGAACGGTGATTCGAGATCACTAAATTCGACAAATGGGTAGAAAATATTATTAATTTAGTAAGTATAAGTTAAATATGAAGTTAGGAAAATTTTTGAAATAGTGAATAGTGCACTAGAAATAAATATTAAAATAATTAGAATCGAAATGAGGTATCAAGACCTCGGGGATTTTAAACTGAGCCATAAATATTTTTATAAATATTTATGGAGTGTTAAAAAAGTTAGTATTAAAGTTTCGTTAAGAAATTTTAAAGTTCGATAATTAATTGAACAAAAAGGACTAAATTGTAACAAATGCAAATTTGGGAAATGATTAAATAGCTTAATTATAAAAGGAAGAGGGCTTAAAAGGCAAATAGACCCAAGGTCTATTTGGGCTGGACGGCAGAGGCATGAAATCAGCAAGAAAGTAAGGAGAATTAAGGGCAAAATTGGAAAATTGCAAAATTTGCTTAATAAAGTTAGGACCCAAGTGGAATTATCTAGATTTCTCTTCATTTTCTGAATTCTCATCAGCTAAAACACCATGGAAGGGCTTCTTCAAGCTGGTTCTTCATATTTTTATTACAAGTAAGTTCAATTCTTGACTATTTCTTGAAATTTTGTATTTTTATGACTTTTACAACTAGGCCCACTTGTTAAATCCATTAGTTTTTGATTTTATGAAAGAAGTTGAAAGTTGATATGAATATGTGTTGGAAGTATATGATGATTTAGCATGAAATTAGAGCTTTAAATTGTTCATATGCTGATTTATTGAAAGAATTGATAGAAAGTGAATGTTGGGACCTAATAGTAAAAGAGTTGAAGATAGAGTTATATGTGGAAATTCTGAATTCAATAGTTGTGTAACAACTTATAATGTCTAGTAAAGTACTAATTGAGAAAATTAGATAATTGAGGGGTTAATTGAGAAAGGACCGAATTGTATAAACTGTGAAATTTGGGGCAAAATGGAAATCAACATTTTGCACTAAAGCAGTTTTGGACAGCAGCAGTAGTGTAACTTTGAAAAATCACCAAAAATTGTAGAGATTGAATTAGAGGATGAATAAAATATGAAACTAAAGCTTATTGAGTCTAGTTTCTTATAAAAGAAATGATGTGAGCAATGGAATTGTAAATCATGAGATATAATAGATTTTGTGAGACAAGGTCAGAATGAATTCGGGTTCCCCTGTTCTGACTTTGGAAAATCATTAAAAATTGTAAAAAAATGATTATGAGTTATAGTTTATATGGTTAGAATCCTTAATGAGTCTATTTTAGAAGAAACAAGCTAAAACATCATCTGAATTCTGTACAATGAGATAATTAATTTTTAGTGAAGAGTGGTCGGAACTGTCAGACAGCAAACAGGGGAAACTTTAAAGAATAAACTGTACTATTTGCTGAACCAAAAATTATGAAAATTTTATGGTATGAAGATATGTGAGTCTAGTTTCAGGGAAAATTAACGGATCTTAATTTGGAGCTCTTTAGCTCCAGATAAAAATAATTTAGTGACTCTGACTCGGATAAACAGCTTTGAATATACATGTTAGTGAATATTGAAATTATGGTTAATGTTGTTTAAGTGTGTTATACACATTAAGGATGTGGAATGGAGAGGAGGAGGAGGAAAATTGGGAAATATATGAATGATTCGTGTATAAATGGTGATATGTTTGATTATAACTCATAAACGATGAAATATGAATGATGCTTATTTTTGTGCATTATTGGTCATGGTTTAAGCTCATGTGTGAAAATAAAGTTCATAGTATGTGTGTATGGTATATTCAGTATATGATTTGGCATGAAATAATACCATGAATGGTTATGAATTAACACATGTTGGTAAGCCTGATATATGAATAAATGATCAAATTGAGCGGAACGCCGGATTTGAGTACTTCTGATCAAGTGACAAAGTGATAAGTGGTAGCTTTAGCTACACTTATCTGATCAAGTGACAAGTGGAAAGTGATAAGTAATAGCTTCGGCTATACTTATCTGATCAAGTGACAAAGTGATAAGTGATAGCTTCTGCTACACTTATCTGATCAAGTGACAAGTGAAAAGTGATAAGTGATAGCTTCGGCTATACTTATCTGATCAAGAGACAAAGTGATAAGTGATAGCTTTAGCTACACTTATCTGATCAAGAGACAAAGTGATAAGTGGCTACACTTATCTGATCAAGAAACAAAGTGATAAGTGATACACTTATCTGATCAAGAAACAAAGTGATAGGTGGCTACACTTATCTGATCAGGGACAAGTGATAAGTGATCATACGTAAGACCATAGTTATACTATGGCAAAGTGAAAGTGAAGTACTCAATTTTCCGTGACCGTTCCCTAATTTGATTAAGGATGGTAAGTGACAAATGGGCCCAAAAGAATTAAAGTAAATGGATAAGTGGTAGTGTATTTATATCAGGACGATGTTGTTATTCAAACTAAAGTGATATTTTCATTGCTAAATTGAGAATTTCATAAATGTGTTATTGAATGGTATAATCAATAAACATTGAGTTAAATGGTAAATACGTATTAGTTTTGAATTTGATGTCATTGATTTGTACGTGAATTAAATGGAAATTGCTAGTGATATGATTTAAATTATGAGCATGAGAAATTGCGAATTGAATGAAATGGAAATGAAGCATTAAATTGCATGAGTATGTATCGGGTCTCGCAGGCCCTAATTATTATGATTATAATATTTTGAGGATATATTGTGAAAAGTTATAGAAACATGTTAATTATTTTGAAAGTTTTAATTTTGATGAAATTTTGTAACTCGGTTAAATACGTTTACAAGTGTATGTGTTTTGGTAATGCCTCGTACCCTATTCCGGTGTTGGATACGGGTAAGGGGTGTTACATTTAGTGGTATCAGAGCTACGGTTTAGTCGGTTCTCGGACCAAACGTAGCATATGTGAGCCTAGCTATACATGCCACGTTATTACTCTTGATGATGTGATATCTCCGGGCTCTAACGAAATTGCTTTGTTAAGACAGAGATGATTTTCAATCGAGCTATTTTCGATAATGCTAAAAATGATATTGAGATAAATGAAATATGCTCACGTTATGTTGGAATTTGGAAAGGTAAGTATAAAAATTTGTGATATGGATGTGTTCATGTATGAAAAGAGATGACTATAAGTTAAAAAAAAAGTTTATGTTGTGACAAGCTCATCCAAGTATGTTGGTGATTATATAATGCTATGTGCTCAACATATTTGATTAAGTGAATATGATAAGCAAATTTACTTAAATAGATGGAACGTGTGTATGTACATCTGCTTGAATAAGTGAAATTAGTATGTTCATATGATAGAATCTTATGTTTAATTGTTAAATTAAAGATAATAAGATATTTTGTTTTATTTCTAAACCATGAATATTATAATAGTATGAAAAATTGAATTGGAAGTCAAATTGAGTAGAACGCAGGAATGAGTACTTTCGTTCAGTGATATGTGATGAATTGACGGAAAAGACCATGGTTTGACCATGGCAACAAGTGAACATGTGATTATGTGATTCCGTGTAAGACCATAGCTGGGCTATGGCATCGGTAAGTGATATGTGTGATATGTGATTCCGTGTAAGACCATAGTTGGGCTATGGCATCGGTATGTGATTTGTGATTACGTGTAAGACCATAGTTGGACTATGGCATCGAGAAAACGAAGTACTCAATTCCATAAGACGTTCTCTAATTTGGCAAATGTCGGTAAGTAAAATAGAAGCCAAGTATTGGAATTTAATTAGATATTAACGTTGAGCTTGAGTAAGTAAATTCGTTGTGTGAAATTGTGAGTGACAGAAAACATTTGTAATAAATAGATGTGTTAATTTGCTTGGAATGAATTACGTGGTTATGATGGTATTACATTGATGATGAATACAAAATCATATATATATATGTATCTATGAGAGCAAGTTGAAAGATTTATGACTTCACCATCACCCCCTTATCAGTATTGTTCTATGACGAAAATTATTTTCATGAGACAGATATGTTTTTCAACTGAGTTAATTCTAATAGTATAGAAATAAATACTAAAATGTTTGAGTGAAAATGTATTGATTATGAGTTGAAACTCATAAAGGTATGGATCAAAGAATAAAACATTTTTTTATTGATGAATGTTATAATTATACAAGCATATGAGTTATGATATTTGGATTATGATGCTATATAGAAATTTTGATTGTGAATTAGTGATTTGAGTTAGAATTTGTGTTGAGAACAAAAGTGATTAAAAGCAAATGTTTATTAAATGCTTTGAGAATGTGAACTTAGTAATGAATTGGCTATTTGTGATGGTATGTGTTATGCGCATTTATGTGTAAGATAAATTTGAGGCTTTACTACACTCACCCCCATATTAGTAAAATGTTACAATGAAATTTGTGAGATTTTGGTTGAATAAGCTTACGAGTGTAGTGTTACAGAAGTTCGTGTACGGGAGAATAATAATGTGGTCGGAAAAGTGAATGAATTAGAAAATGAGGACAATATAAAAAGAGAGAAATATTTGATAGTTCTGAAAACTACTCAGGTTATCAAAATGGATATCATTCTATATGGATTGTAATTTTTCGATACTTTGTGTAGCTTCAGATGCTGAAATATCGCTATCCTGATTTTCTTATGAATCTATGTGATTATCTGTAAAAGATATGAAAATCCAAAATCATGTGTGAATTTGAAATATACTGTGGAAGTAAATCATTAACCTACCATCTGGTAAGATTTTCGGGGACGAAAATCCCTAAAGGGGGGAGATTTGTAATAGCCCGATTTTAGGCTTAGTCGGAACAGTGGTTTCGGGACCACAAATCCGACGAAAAAAAAATGTAATGGCTTGAATTTTCAGAGGTGTCGGAACGGTGATTCGAGATCACTAAATTCGACAAATGGGTAGAAAATATTATTAATTTAGTAAGTATAAGTTAAATATGAAGTTAGGAAAATTTTTGAAATAGTGAATAGTGCACTAGAAATAAATATTAAAATAATTAGAATCGAAATGAGGTATCAAGACCTCGGGGATTTTAAACTGAGCCATAAATATTTTTATAAATATTTATGGAGTGTTAAAAAAGTTAGTATTAAAGTTTCGTTAAGAAATTTTAAAGTTCCGATAATTAATTGAACAAAAAGGACTAAATTGTAACAAATGCAAAATTTTGGGAAATGATTAAATAGCTTAAATTATAAAAGGAAGAGGGCTTAAAAGGCAAATAGACCCAAGGTCTATTTGGGCTGGACGGCAGAGGCATGAAATCAGCAAGAAAGTAAGGAGAATTAAGGGCAAAATTGGAAAATTGCAAAATTTGCTTAATAAAGTTAGGACCCAAGTGGAATTATCTAGATTTCTCTTCATTTTTCTGAATTCTCATCAGCTAAAACACCATGGAAGGGCTTCTTCAAGCTGGTTCTTCATATTTTTATTACAAGTAAGTTCAATTCTTGACTATTTCTTGAAATTTTTGTATTTTTATGACTTTTACAACTAGGCCCACTTGTTAAATCCATTAGTTTTTGATTTTATGAAAGAAGTTGAAAGTTGATATGAATATGTGTTGGAAGTATATGATGATTTAGCATGAAATTAGAGCTTTAAATTGTTCATATGCTGATTTTATTGAAAGAATTGGATAGAAAGTGAATGTTTGGGACCTAATAGTAAAAGAGTTTGAAGATAGAGTTATATGTGGAAATTCTGAATTTCAATAGTTGTGTAACAACTTATAATGTCTAGTAAAGTACTAATTGAGAAAATTAGATTAATTGAGGGGTTAATTGAGAAAGGACCGAATTGTATAAACTGTGAAATTTGGGGCAAAATGGAAATCAACATTTTGCACTAAAGCAGTTTTGGACAGCAGCAGTAGTGTAACTTTGAAAAATCACCAAAAATTGTAGAGATTGAATTAGAGGATGAATAAAATATGAAACTAAAGCTTATTGAGTCTAGTTTCTTATAAAAGAAATGATGTGAGCAATGGAATTGTAAATCATGAGATATAATAGATTTTGTGAGACAAGGCCAGAATGAATTCGGGTTCCCGTGTTCTGACTTTGGAAAATCATTAAAAATTGTAAAAAAAATGATTATGAGTTATAGTTTATATGGTTAGAATCCTTAATGAGTCTATTTTTAGAAGAAACAAGCTAAAACATCATCTGAATTCTGTACAATGAGATAATTAATTTTTAGTGAAGAGTGGTCGGAACTGTCAGACAGCAAAACAGGGGAAACTTTAAAGAATAAACTGTACTATTTGGCTGAACCAAAAATTATGAAAATTTTATGGTATGAAGATATGTGAGTCTAGTTTCAGGGAAAATTAACGGATCTTAATTTGGAGCTCTTTAGCTCCAGATAAAAATAATTTAGTGACTCTGACTCGGATAAACAGCTTTGAATATACATGTTAGTGAATATTGAAATTATGGTTAATGTTGTTTAAGTGTGTTATACACATTAAGGATGTGGAATGGAGAGGAGGAGGAGGAAAATTGGGAAATATATGAATGATTCGTGTATAAATGGTGATATGTTTGATTATAACTCATAAACGATGAAATATGAATGATGCTTATTTTTGTGCATTATTGGTCATGGTTTAAGCTCATGTGTGAAAATAAAGTTTCATAGTATGTGTGTATGGTATATTCAGTATATGATTTGGCATGAAATAATACCATGAATGGTTTATGAATTAACACATGTTGGTAAGCCTGATATATGAATAAATGATCAAATTGAGCGGAACGCCGGATTTGAGTACTTCTGATCAAGTGACAAAGTGATAAGTGGTAGCTTTAGCTACACTTATCTGATCAAGTGACAAGTGGAAAGTGATAAGTAATAGCTTCGGCTATACTTATCTGATCAAGTGACAAAGTGATAAGTGATAGCTTCTGCTACACTTATCTGATCAAGTGACAAGTGAAAAGTGATAAGTGATAGCTTCGGCTATACTTATCTGATCAAGAGACAAAGTGATAAGTGATAGCTTTAGCTACACTTATCTGATCAAGAGACAAAGTGATAAGTGGCTACACTTATCTGATCAAGAAACAAAGTGATAAGTGACTACACTTATCTGATCAAGAAACAAAGTGATAGGTGGCTACACTTATCTGATCAGGGACAAGTGATAAGTGATCATACGTAAGACCATAGTTATACTATGGCAAAGTGAAAGTGAAGTACTCAATTTTCCGTGACCGTTCCCTAATTTGATTAAGGATGGTAAGTGACAAATGGGCCCAAAAGAATTAAAGTAAATGGATAAGTGGTAGTGTATTTATATCAGGACGATGTTGTTATTCAAACTAAAGTGATATTTTCATTGCTAAATTGAGAATTTCATAAATGTGTTATTGAATGGTATAATCAATAAACATTGAGTTAAATGGTAAATACGTATTAGTTTTGAATTTGATGTCATTGATTTGTACGTGAATTAAATGGAAATTGCTAGTGATATGATTTAAATTATGAGCATGAGAAATTGCGAATTGAATGAAATGGAAATGAAGCATTAAATTGCATGAGTATGTATCGGGTCTCGCAGGCCCTAATTATTATGATTATAATATTTTGAGGATATATTGTGAAAAGTTATAGAAACATGTTAATTATTTTGAAAGTTTTAATTTTGATGAAATTTTGTAACTCGGTTAAATACGTTTACAAGTGTATGTGTTTTGGTAATGCCTCGTACCCTATTCCGGTGTTGGATACGGGTAAGGGGTGTTACAAAGGAGGTTTTTTACCAACAAAGTTCATACATGACATTTGTTCATGATGAAACTCAAACCTGGGTGTTTAAGCCTTAACTATCAATGCTAAGGCCTTACTAGCAATATTATAATTGAATATTCAAAGTACCAATATAATATAAATTATGTTTTTTTTTCGTCAATTTAGTCACTAGCTCGAGTATTAAGTGTTAGTTTAAATATAAACACACGTAATTAGATTTTAAATGGGTTTTTTAAAAATTACCTAAAATAATAACAATTCGGTCTATTTTTTAAAATGTCATATATAAATTTGTCCATATACTACGTAAACATGAGATGCAATTCTTAAATATGTCATCTATAGTGTTTAAACACAAAATTTTTCGAGATTAATATATATGAAGGTATCTGAACTTGATAATTTGTACTTACTCGATACCTAAACTTTTAATTTGACCCGATTGATACCTAAACTTGAAAATTATAATCCAATTTAATACTTTTCTTAAATATATATGACTAACACCATTAAACAAAGTGTAATCATCAGCATCTCCTTTCCCATTCTTCAATATTATAATGATAAAAAAAATCATAGGCGAAAATGGATTGACGGTAGCTAGACTCCCACGTCTCATGTGGAATTGACGGATGTGATCCACCCATTGTGGCGGGAAATAAAGTGAAAGAAGAAAGGGTTATTCAAACTAGCATTTTTTAATAAAAAATAATATACATATAATACAAATATCTTAAATATATTGAAACTTTGAATTAATTGTAATAAATATCCTCCGATTATGACTCGTATTTTAAATTAATTATAAATTTCAAAACATTTTATTGAATATTATATTATTCATTTAGGCGTTAAATATTAGCTCAAATCTAATGTCGAGCATGCTTAAAACACAGAACCAATGATGCCATGGTGGTATTGGCAATATCAAGACCATGGGACTTTAATGGCCTATATTTGACTCCCACCTTGTGGAAATCATACATGGATTCTATTTAGATTTATCCCGGCTTCAATCATATCATGTATGGATCCTAAATTTGGGTTATTTAGTTCGTGTGCTTTTATCTATAGGAATTTAGTTCTTTTACTTTCCAGATTTTAAAATTTAGATCCGATTGTTAATACTGTTAAAATTATTTTGTTAAATTCAAATTCATTACAACATTATTTATTTTAGTTACATAGCTACCAAAGTGACTTTTTTTAATTTCAAATGTCACGCCAATAAATTTAATGAAAAATTTTAAAGGTGTCAAGGGACATGAATATTGAAATCTAAAAAGTAAAGGGACTAAATTTAAAATTTGAGAAGAGTGCAAGGATTGATGAAATGTTTTAACCACTAAAAAAGACTTGATTGATACGATATTAATACTTTAAAAACTTAATTAAAATATTTTTTTAAGTTTTGAGATCAATTTCGAATTTGAATGATGCTTCGGGGCTATATAATGAAATTGACCCTAAAAATGATTAATCACATCATTATTATTCTTATCCCATGCCCCAACAAAGACAAACGCTGACGGCAGGTAGCGCCCTTCACGGGAAGTGGGACCGGCCTCCGTTGTGAACTCCCGCTTTCCGTTACGTTTCTCTCTTGTCGTTACCTGTATAGTCAATTTACCGAACGAACCGACATGAATTAAATTGGTCAAATTTTGCTTTTAAGTCTCTGTTTTTTTGTACATTTAAAGTTTAGTCCTTTTTATTTTAGGCATAATAATAAATTTAGCCTTTAACGTTTACATATTTTGTCAAATTGACTCCCATTCTTTTTTTTAAAGCTAAATTTGGCCTTCAACCTTCCAAAAATAGTCAATTTACTTTTTTTAATGAAAACGTTGACTAAAACATTACTTTTTTTAACGATATTGGCATGACAAACTACACAACACTATTTGTCCTATATACTACGTCAATAGGACAAAGCCAAAAGCTTATCTCTGAGAGGCCAAAAATTAAATTATAAAATTTCAAAGGGTTCAAACTGCAATTTTATCTCTATATGTACGTGTTATTTTAGAATTTTAAAGGGATTTTTTTTTCATCTTTGAGGGCAAAAGTATATTTTTATCATTAAAATGGTTTATAACTTCAAAAACTTAAAGGGACTGGAATAATATTTTACTATTTTGGGGTAGGGGCAGAGCCCTTACCTGCCCCTTTGGCATTTGTCCCTACAAGTCAACAAAAAATTTAAAATTTATAGAATTAAAAAAATATATAAAAAGTTCATGAAATAAAAAAAAAAAAACAGAGCATAAAATACATATGGACTGCCATACGAGCTTTCATTTTAAAAGTTTAACATTTTATCTGTATTCCCTTTAAAAAAACAACTCGATTCTTTTAAAAATATTTATGGTCAACTTTGACATTTTTTAAAAAGGTTGAGGATCGATTTTAGTTCAAAAAAATGAATAATAACAAAATTGACAAAATGTAAATGTTAAGAGCTTTATTTGTCATTATGCCTTTATTTTATTTCCATATATTTATTTATTATACTTTTCACATTTCAAAATTCAAATTCAATTGAACCCCGCATGATGATCTAATGGTCAAGGTGTTCATTGTTCCAAGTATGGTCTAGATTCGAGTCATGCTAGTCGCATTTGTAATTCACCAAAGAAAAAAAAAATCAAATTCAATTGTTTACATCATCAAAATTATTTCATTAAATTCACAAATGTAATAGTTTAAAATAATAATAAAAACTCATTTAAAAACATGAATAATTTGATAACGAGCATAATAATTTGATTTGTATTTTTTAACTTTAAAAAATAAAAAAGGATTAAATTGATTAAAATAAAATAGTGATACTAAATTTCAAATATACCAATAATGCAAGGGTTTGAAGCATATTTTGATCAATAAAATTAAAATTAAATTTTTTTAAATCAAGCAATAATACAATCTGTCATAGTTTTTACTTTAATAATGTTTCATGCTATTGCTAGCTTCTTTAATTTCTACAAAATTATTCACATTTTTCATTAAATGTGCTTTAATGCATTAATTAACATTTTGTTTGAACACTAAGAGAAGAGAATGAAAGAAAGATAAAAAAGGGCTTGCACTTAAATAATATAAAATAAAACTGTTGTGTTGGGCCGATGATTAGGATGTCTATTGTCATAGGTTCGAGTTGTGTTAGTTACGTTGTTGTTAAAGTTTTGTCCTCTTCTAATTCACAAAAAAAAACTAAAGATAATTTGTTTTTAAAGATTTCTTTAAAAAATTATAAAACAAAAAAAAAGATTAAAACATGTTATATGTTTATGTATTATTCGTAAATTTGTAATTTAGTCTTTATACTTTTTATGAATTTAGTCCCTCTACTTTTCAAATTTCAAAATTCAGGTCTAATTGTTAAAACTGTTAAAATTATTTTATTAAATTCAAGTTCATTATAATGTCATTTTTTAATTTCATTGCTACCAAATGAGTATTTTTTTTTTCCAAATTGTCACACCTAACAAATTTAATAAAAAAAATAACTGTGTTAATAATTGGACTTAAATTTTGAAATCTGAAAAGTAGAGGATTAGATTCTTAAAAATAAAAGTATAGGGACTAAATTCTAAAATTGCAAAGAGCAAAAGGACCTAAGGCATATTTTAACCAATTATAAAGTAGTGTAATGATAAAATTTCCTTCTGACTCTTCAACAGTTCATAAATCAATTATGACTCTCCTAATTTTTTCTACCTTCGTCCCCGACCGAAACAATAGCAGTTAAATCTATTTGGTTAAATTTTGCTATTATTTATGTACTAAGTATAAAGTTATAGATTTAGTCTATGCTCTCCAATTGGATCATTTTAAATTTCGAAATTTCAATTTTGACGCAAATAACAGCCTTTTAAATCCATTATTTGACTTTTTTTTATGAGTAATATATGAAAATAACAAGCTAATATATCATTAACATGCGATAAAATGTTTGTGAAATCAGATTTTAGAAATAATATAATTTAATAACTTAACAATTATTATTTGTTTGAGACTGAAATTTTAAAATTTAAAAAGCACAAAAATTAAAAATAACCAAATTAAATTGTAAGGACTAAATTCGTAACTTAAGTATAGTATAGGGACTGATAACCAATTTAACTAAAAAAAGCAAATGTTTGAAATGTGAAAATAGGGGCAATAGCGTCGTTTCAAGAATCCCACAAACTCCGATCTTTTACAGCAAGTCAAACAGTCAACCCCCTTAAAAGACAAAACCGCTATCTAATCAAAAAGCAAACCGCTAGTGGTATTGGAAACCTGCTGCAAACAAACCGGCATCTTTTATCTAATTTTGAATTTCATCCTTATAGTTTACAAAATTAAGAAATGAAATCCTTTATTTTAATTTATTAAAATTTGATCCTCATATTTTATGCATAAATTTAGTAGAAATAAGCAATTTTTATGCAATTAAATAAGGAATTTCATTATTCAAATAATGAATAAAAATTCAAATATCTAAATCCACCTTATAAATTTGATTTTATATATAAATAAAAAGAATTTTAGCATATTTGAATTTAAATTTTTACATATTTATAGATCCGAGAAATAATTAGAAAAGTTGACATCGGTTTTTGCAAATACGAATATCTGGGATAATATTATTTAATTTGAATTCATATTTGGATAGTAATACTTGAATAGTTAACGAATTCAAATTTCCAAGATGATTTGCATATTCAAATAACTCAGAAAATACAGATATACGACCAACTGTGGATCAAATTCTGACAAATTAAATAAAAAGATTAATTTATTATTTTTTTTAAATTATAGGGACGAATTTAAAATTATCCCTTTTTTTCTCCAATTCGTTTCCTTGATTAAGCAAACGAAAACACTGAAACGATTACGTGTCGTTCTCTTATTGTTCAATTTCATGTCGTCGGGATCAATAGCCAAAAAAATGAAACCAACCAATAATCAAGTACCAATATTCACACCCTCTCTCACATATTTGTTTTTTTTTTCTCTCACTAAGGAAAAAAACACCTTTTTTCTCTTTCAAAAGGACAGTTTTTTTTTCTTACACACACAACAAAATTCCAATAAATTCCCTTAATTTCTCTTAGTTTTTGCTTACGAAAATACTTTATACGTATTCACCAATGCATGATCTTTCGATCCAATGTAATTTCGACCCATAAAACACGCTTGATTTGACTCACTGAGTTGGAGAAAAAATTATGATAGAAGCAATGGAGAGTTCCGTCGTCAATGGCAGTGGTTTCACTCAGTTACAACAGAGCTATGGAGATAGTAGTGAAGAAGAGCTATCGGTGTTGCCACGTCACACTAAAGTGGTTGTCACTGGGAATAACCGTACCAAATCGGTTCTTGTTGGTCTTCAAGGTGTGGTTAAGAAAGCTGTTGGACTTGGTGGATGGCATTGGCTGGTAAATTCTTTTTTGAATTCTTCATGGAAATTGGGGGATTTTGGGTGTGTTTTTTTTGGGGGGGGGGTTTATAATGTGAATTCAAATTTGAATTTGAATTTTGCATGTCCTGTTGTATAAGATTTATTTTGAATAGAATTGCAAATTTAGCTTTTTATTATCTAAATCTGCTTGAATTTTGAGGTTTTGGATTTGGGATTTTGATTGCATGTAAGTGTGCATCAATGGATCTGGTGTTTTTGAAGTGTTTATAGCTAATGTATGATGTTATCATTGCATTTGTACAATGAATCTTAATTTTTTTTTTGGGGGGGGGTTTGCTTTACTTTTTAATCTTCTTCAAAGCATTTCTATTTCATCATCTTTTTAAAAAAAATTAAATTAAATTTTGAGGAATTTATTTTCATATTTACATTACTTTTTATTTTTCAATTGCATGTTTAGGGTATTATTGAGATCTTGTTGGAATTGATTTGGTAAATGTTTAAGAACCCCATATTTTATGTTCTTAATTCTGATCTTGGTTCTGCTTGGATATCAATCTCCCAAGGGCTGTATATGTGTGTGTTTGTGTGTGTGTGTGTGTATTTGCTTATCTTCAACCATTCAAACTTGCAATCCATGTTACTGAGTGTAATTGCTGAATGTATCTGGTCCATTCGAAAACTTAAAGAATTTCCGAGCAACCTAGCTTGCAATCATTTCTAAACTTGATCTTTGTTAACTTAGTTTTCAAGAAAATCTGCCCCAAATTTTCTATCATAATCATACAATTTTCTATCTTATTTTGGTTTGGTAGTTTCCCAATGTTGATGTTTAATTGATTTGTTAATGGGACCATATTAGTATATTAATCATTTTACTTTATAGCTTAAAGTGATTAGTGATATTTGTTTATCTAATCAATAAAATCCCAGGTTCTTACAAATGGCATTGAAGTAAAGCTACAACGAAATGCCCTCAGCGTAATCGAAGCTCCCACCGGTAACGAAGAAGATGATGACCTTGAGTTTGGGAACATGCAATGGAACGGATCAGACTTGGGTGAGCCTTTTTTTTGCCTCTCTTTATGCCCTTTTGTCGTTTGAGTCTAAATTTACTTGTTTTTATGTTTTTTTTCGAGCATTATGCTATGTCTAATGATGCTTAACGTTGTGATATAAGATAACCAGTATTTTAGCACTTAAAAATGCTTTTTACATTGTGATTTTTGGATGATAATATTCTCTAGTGAAAAGTAGTTGAGGTTGGTGCATAGGATCCATTGTGTCTTTCACCTTTAACTTTCACTATTTTTTCAAAAAGCTCCATTGTCTCATTTCTTTATCTTCTTTTTATCGGCCCCACCATTCTTACCTTTTTTTTTTTTTTTTGCTCTTATCTCTCGATTTCCAGCATCGGATGACACTCAAAAGTCCCATAGATCAAGACATAAGTCGCATAAATCGACGGGGTCTTCTCACAAAACTACGAGCAGGTCTCTTTCCTGTGACTCGCAGTCTAAGAGTTCTGTTTCGACACCCCAGGGGTCTATGGTATATATAATTTATAAAACTCGGTTTTTGGCTTTCTATCGGTTTTGCAAAAATATGTTAGTTATATATATATTTGCCTATAGAAAGTTGACCTCAGCAAACTAGAGATGGCTGCTTTATGGAGATATTGGCGACACTTCAATCTTGTAAGTCCGTCCTTCTTGTTTTTAACGGCACCGCCTTTTAGCTAGTGTATAATGAATCCTTTCTCTTTGCTATTTTCTAGGTGGATGCCATTCCCAATCCGTCGAAAGAACAACTAGTCGATATTGTTCAAAGGCATTTCATGTCACAGGTAATTGAACTGTATTTTGGGATTTAACGGTTTTCGGGACAATGTTGGATTACCTAACAAAAATTTACTTTTTCTCGGTATAGCAAATGGATGAGCTGCAGGTGATTGTGGGATTCGTTCAGGCTGCTAAGAGGTTGAAGACCGTTTGCAAATGAACCTCAGACGATCCAATGCTAACAGATACTCAGTATCGTAATATCCTCTTCCCCCCCCCCCGGGGGTACATTCGTTAGTGATATCTGTAACATATGTATTCGTGGATCATTTATCCTTCTCGTTCTTAATTAAGTAGGTTTAGTATTCGAGTTCAAGTTAATAGAGAGGTTCAGTTCCATTTTGGTAGAATGGTTTAATGTAGATATAATCCAAAACCTGTTTTACAGAGACCCTCTAAAGAAGTCCCCTTTGTGGCTTCTTTTCTAAAAGCTTTTGCTTGAATGTATCTCTGACTTGGGGAAGTGGATTTCTTGAATTGTATATATTCTTATTTATTATTCCTTTGTCTACTTATATATGTATATAATATTATATATATACATATATTATATACACTTTGCCAGAGGGTCGGGTTGGTTTTGAGTCGGATTAATTTGGGTCAATTACACTTAGGGTCTAACTTTACATTTTGGTCACTCAGTTTTAAATAAAAAGTTAATAAAATGAGCAATGAATTATTCGAAAATTTTCGTTTAAGTCACTTTAACTATTCCGAAAAGTTTCTAAAATTAACTAATCAAAACATAAAATTTTCAAGTAGTTAAGATATCAATATCAACTTGTGGCCCTGCCTTTGTCTTTTCTTATTTTTTCCCCTTTTGATAAAACTTTAGAGGGTTATGAGTAAAAGTAATCAAAACACGAGAACAACAAGTACTCGAGTAACACAAGAAGATCCAATAATAGTTAAGAGTTGAATTACATTTTGTCCTTTTTATTATATAAAATAAGCAAATCAGTCCTTTAAATTAAACTTCGGAGCAAACATGTTGTTTTGTTAAAATTTCATCTATTTTTATTGTTTAAAATTGATTTATGTATGTCAACATTAGATGCACATGTAATTATCTAATTATTTTATTTACGTCAACTTTTAAAAGTAAAAATAGATGAAAATTAAAAAAAAAAAGCTTAATTTCCTCTTTGAAGTAAAAGAGAATTCAAGCCAATACATTGATAGCCATACCATCAAAGTGAATAAAATCACCTTAATACGAAGAAATTTTTTTCAAGCCCTTGCTCTCGTAATGATGGAAACGTCATTATTAGCCTACAATAATAAAAATATTTTTTTAAAAATTCTTTAAAATATAAAAATATCAAAATTCGTATTTGAGATAAATCAAAAATTTTAATTTTAATTATTTAGCTAATGATTTAAAAAAAAAGAAGAAAATTCAATGCAATTAGGATTGTAAGAGGGTCCAACATATTCATCCATAGCCCTCAATTATAGATGCCCCTTTTGGTTCATTACAGCTACCAATACAATAATTTTTTTTATAGCCTTTTCTCAAAGTCTAATAAAAGCACTCAATATGTAGCTATTATCAAGAGATGGCAATGGGAATTGGACGATTTTTTATTTGATTCGAATTTGATTTAATTAGTATATTTTTCGTTTTGATTTGATTTCAAACTTGATTTTATTTTAAAACTAATTATAAGTTAATATAAGATATTTTGATAAATATTTCGAGATAATACAGTGTAGGTTTGATTAAAATCGAATTAAAATAAAATCTGTCGTTATCAAATCAAGTCGAATTGGAACTCATCGAGTTCAATGCTCTAATCTATATTTACTAATCTCTAAAAAATATACTAAGAATTAAGAAGAAAAAAAAGAGTTTGGTATCTTTTTTTTCCATTTTGATCCACATTAGTTATAGAGTTTGGCTTTTTTTTTTAATTTAATCCCTAAATTTGAATTTCATTAAAATATTATATCGTGATACTCTAGTAATGTGCCCCGTTTTAAAATTTTCTTTGTCATTACTTTGTATTTTTTAGATTCTATATAATTTTATTTTAGAAAAAAAGGTAATGATGCGGTATAATATCATGTTATCAATGGAATCAAAATTCAAGGACTAAATTGAAAAAAAATTAAAATAAAGTCATGAAGTTTGAAAGTTGAGTGTCCCCACCACCACCAACAGTACATTTAAGGGCAAGAAAATTCAGACATTGTAATAAAGATGGGTGAATTTGTGCACTTGTAGGATAGTTGTGTGGCTGATAATTTGTCTACTTTTCCCTATTTGTAAACAAAAGGAAACTACTAACATTACTAAGTGTACTAACCTTAATTTAAAATAATTAAATGGTCCCATGCCCCCATGTGCCAATCTACTTTTTATTCGAGCTGGAGCCTGGTTGCCTCGTTTATTTTTGCTCGACAGTGATAAGTGATTATCTACTTACTTATTTTATAATTTTTTTATTAAAATTTTATATTAAGTAAAAAATATATGATTATTAGACACATTTATAATATTAACATCGGAAAATTTCATTGAATTTCAATGAAATAAAAAATTCAATAGTTTATCAAACATATCCTTAGTATGAATAAAATATTTTAGAGATAAATCTCAAAACTATACATGAACTTTGATTTTTTGCTATTTTATACATGTAATTTTTTATCTGATTCAGTTCTCGTAAATTATTAATATAATTATTGATATATCATCATTTTATGTTGATATACTGCATACACATATAATTATATTTATTCAACATAAAATTGATTTGATTTCTTGATTTATTTAAACGTATAGAAATGAACTAAAGTTTCATGTGTCTAATTGTACTAAATCAAAATATATTCGTCAAATTATACATTAAATTAAAATTCATGCTTTAAGGGATAAAATAGTAATTTTATTACAATTGTCCCACTTTGTCACGTAGATCCATTAAAAAAAAAACCTCATCATTTAGATTGAATTAATACAAAATCAAGAAAGCGATTCAAATTTTACCATCCAATAAGCTTGAATTGCTATAAATCGACAATGTGCCCACACAACAACAACCTGAAGACCCATTGCCCCAACTGAAAATTGAAAGCATTACCCCATTTTTACACAAAATTGGTCCTTTTTTTTTTAGCTTGTTTTGTTTTTGTTTTAATCCTTCAAACACTTTTAAAGATTTTCATAAATTATAATATTTTTTTAACTAAAAAAAATTGCTCCGAGTTTATATACTTTTCGTATTTCAAGATTCGAGTCCAATTGTGAACATTATTGTAATTATTTAGTTAAATTCACTATTGTAACATTTTGAAATGAAAAAAATACACACTTAGTAGCCATGTACCAAAAAAATGCTGTAATGAATCTGAATTTAACATAAGAATTTTAACGATGTTAACAATTGGACTTAAATTTTTAAATCTTAAAAGTAGAGGGACTAAATTCTAAATATACAAAGAGTACATGAGCTTAGAGCATATTTTAACATAAAAAACTTAAATGCATCACTTTTACTGGGCTGTATAGCCCAATTATCCTATAAAACTATTTTGGTCCAAAAGATGTATTTGGATATAGGATTATAATGAGAGTTAGATCAAAATAATTGGGCTCATTTATTTCATTAAATATAGTGGAGAGAGGGCACAAAGTCCCTCTTCGGACGGGAACCTCGATTGATTTTCGATTCAATTAATATGATCGTCCGATTTACTTAAATTTTTTAGCTTTTTTTGTTCTTTACAATTATATCAACAATTATAATCAAAACTAACATCAAAAGTACTTAGTTAATTTGAATTTAACTAAATTTAAAGGAAAATCCTCATATTTATAAGGGTAGGACTCGAAACTAAAATCTTGAAATTCTCATAACCTTGATTTTATCATTTTAGCCAATACTTTATCGACTAAAATTTCAATTTTTCTTTTAAATAATTAGTTGAATTGGTTTAAATCTAAAATTGGGTATAATCATAAATTTTGTTATTAAAGGTTCTGGGAGCAAACCTAATACCCACTCCACTTTCATTTGTATGCATATATATATATATATACAAAAAAATTTTAAAAAAATCCAAAAGCAAATATTATCCCACTAATTTGCCCAACAAAATTCCTAAATTTAGTAAACTTTATTAGTGGAGTATTAGAACAAAACATCAAAATAATTCCTCTATTTGCATGCTTTTTATTGATTTTTAATTATTTCTCAAAGTGGATTTTTCAGCCACATGTCACGACATTTTCAAACTTGAAAGTATTTTATCAATATAATTATTTGAGGGGTTATCTTCTATTTTAAATTATTTTAATTACATCTCTATGTCTTAGTTATATGAATTTGGTCTTTCTATTATTAAAATCGTTAATTCATCTGTTAAATGACACACTAAATCATATTTTATTTTTAGCAGTTAAATTAACGATTTTAATAACGAAAGAACTTGTTTGATATAGCATTAATAGTTTGAGAATATAATTAGAACATTTTAAATTTTGAAGGCTGATTTAAAATATGGATCATAGTTTAGGGATGCTTGGTGCAACCAACTCTTATTTGAGAGTTTTCAGTGTCCGATAGTTATAATAGATTTCGATTAAAGCTTTTTCAATGTTGTTTTTTTCTATTCACAAGACTTGAACTTAAAATCTTATTTAATCTAACAAATGTTCAATCAGTACCAATTTTAAAAATATTAATAATTATATATTTTTAACATTATTCATACATCAATCGATATAGAGACCAAAATTTTCACCAATATAAAAAATTTTGAAAAAAGGAAAAAGAAACAGATGTGAAACAGGCTAAATTATTTAATATCTCTTAATTATGCATAAAATAAATTTATTTGGATTCTTGTAACCTAATAATTTTGTTTTATTAACATCATTTCAACAGCCATTTATAACCATTGGATGATTTGACCACTTGATTAGATTATTCTAATCTAATGGCAGCTAGATGGCATCCATGTTCTCTTGTAATGTGAGAATTTCCACATTACAATATAATGAATTAACCTTTATTTTATTTATTTATTTTTTATGTAGGACCTGGAATCCAAATTGTCTATGTCTTATATAGCCAAGAAAGAAAATTTTTTACATTTATAACAACACAAAAATGTAACTTTGCTGTAATAATGTCGGCAAAGAGCTTCTTGTTGTATTTTCTTTTATGTTTTTTCTTTTATCTTTTTTTGTAAGAAATACCCATTTGGTTTCTGGGTTTAAAGCATTGTCTCCAATTATAAATTCAATTATAAATAGAAGATCGAATATTTAGTATATTGATAGTGTATTTTTTATTCTACAAATAGTTTTAAAAATTGATATTTATTTTTTATTTTTTAAATATATATTTTAAATATTTTATTATATCCCTATAAAATACGTGTAACTCTCTAATATTATTTGTGGAGTTTAAAAATGTTATTAGTCGTGTACAAATAATTTCCATAAATAGATTCTTTGGTTTTGTGTTTTTTGAGTTACCCTTTTTTTTAAATGAAATGTATTTGAATTTTTGGGTAAATTGTACCTAAGGTTACTAAATTATTAGTAAGTTACGTTTTAGTCACTTAATTTAAAAAGTTACAAAATAGTCACTAAACTATTCGAATGTTTTAATTTAAGTCATTGGGTTGTTAAAATCATTGTTGTATAGCTTTCTTTTTTCAGACTGCCTGCACTAATCGAAAGCTCTCCTCCTTCTTTTCTATAGTTTAGTTTTTTTTTTCATGAAATAGCTTTGAACGTCACAAATCTACAAATCAAAATCCAAACACCTTTCTTCTCTAATCTCCAACATTGATCGTCAAATTGACTCGTATCTAAGGTATGTTCTTTTACTCGTTGGTGGGTATTGATTGTCGAATCATTGCTTGGAAATCGATAGCCAAATTAAAAAATAAAAATAAAAACCCAATGACTTAAATAAAAAAAAACTTTTAAATAATTCAATGATTTAAATAAAAACTTTTAAATAGTTCAATGATCATTTTGTAACTTTTTAAAGTAAAGTGACAAAAATGTAAACTGATTAATAATTTAGTTACCTTTTGAATTTCTTGCCAGGGATGAAAAAGGCTAATTTATGAGCCTAGTGGACCAAAAAAATACAGCATTAAACTCTTTTAAATCTGTAGGTTGCATGAATCGGCTTTATTTGGTAAAATAGGATATTGGCCATGCAAAGTTTGAAAGGATGCAATTACACTAATTTAATTTTGATATTCATGTAATTAAAGGAAATGGTTAAATTCACTATTAATCCTTGAATTATTGCTCAGATTTTAAATTGATCTCAAATTTCATTTGTTCATTAAAAACCGAATAGAGCGTCAAAGAAGTATTACAAGAGGGCTTTTCTATCAAGATGATAAGTACTATTTTAGTGGACATATTGTTTTTGTCTTGATATTGGTACATACCAGTACTGGCATGGTGAGAAGAAATTGGAGTAGTTCATGGTCCCATACTAGTGAAATATGTTTGATTAAGTCTTTCACAAGATTGGGTTTATTCTCCAAAGGTGGTTAAGAAGGGTGATTGTAGTCCCTTTATTAAAGGGACTAATCAAATCGGCCCATCTATTATTAAATAAATCGATTTAACTTTGTACTATAAAAAAAATTAAATATGACTAAATTGTAATAAAGTTAACATTTATTATTTAAAAATGACTTGAAAATTATTTTTTTCATTTCCCGTTCAATTTCAAATAAAAGATTTTATTTGCAAAATTATAAGAACTTTTAAAATATTAAACCTATTAAACAATAAATGACATTTTTAAGCAATAGGAGATAAACTGTGCCAGAAGTAGGTCATTGGCCTTCCAAAATGGTTAAAAAAAATTGTGGTTTAGTCCTTCTAGAAATCATAAAGTTATAAGTTAATGCCATGATAAATTTGCATCTAGCCCCCTTAAAAATTGTAGGGTAAATTACACTAAAGGTCACTAAATTATTAGTAAGTTTACATTTTGGTCACTCAAACTCAAAAAGTCACAAAATTGTCACTAAACTATTTGTATGACCTTCTTTATTCGCACTGCCTACACCAATTGAAAGCTCTACTTCCCCTTCTCTTCTACAATTTAGTATTTTTTTTCATGAAATAGCTTTGAAAGTCATGAATCTACAAACCAATATCGACTTGGATCAAAGGTATGCTCTTTTATTCATCAATTAGTATTGATCCATTGTATCGATCCATCGAATTATTGCTTGAAGCTCACTAGTTTGACCTAAAAAAAAACTTAACAGTCCAATGACTTAAAACAAAAACTTTCAAATAGTTCAGTGACCTAAATGAAAACTTTCGAATAGCTCAGTGATCATTTTGTAACTTTTTAAAATTGAGTGACCAAAACGTAAACTTATTAATAATCTAATGACCAATTCACCTAAAATTATAATTCATTTTTGGCTCAAATTGAAAAGATATGAAAAATGACACTTGGGGTTGTCAAGAATTGCAAGAAAAAATGAAACAAATTTGGAAAAAGCTATCTCAAAAGTGAGAATTGTCATCCCATCACAATTGGGACCACCCGTTTTCCATGTGGGCCAAGACTAGAAATATATGGCAGCATCCCGGTTAGGTTAGACCCACTTGTATCCCTCTTAAGTTCACTAGCCAATGTGGTGCTGCTCCTTTGTAAATATGGTGAGGTTTCATAAATGTTTGTGATTTATTTAGGTTAAAATATACTATAAGTCCCTGTTCTCTTCACAAATTTGGAATTTAATCTTTATATTTTTCAAATTCCAAAATTCAAGTCCAAGTGCTATCGCTGTTAAGTTTTTTTTTGTTAATGTGGTTGGTATGACCTTTTAAAAAAAAGAAGAAGCTCATTTAGTAACAATGTAATTTAAAAAAATAACCTTGTAATGAGCTTATATTTAAGAAAATAATTTTAACAGTGTTAACAGTTCGACTTGAATTCTAAAATATGAAAATTAGAGTAACTAAATTCCTAGAAATAAAAGTACAATGACTTAATTCCAAATTTACGACGAGTACAAGAATTTGTGGCATGTTTTAACCATTTTATTTTCTTTTTTTAATTGGGTTTGGTGGGGAATGTATATAAAACTTAAATAAGTATGGGGTACAGTAATCGAGGTACATTGCATTTTAAGGGGAAAACACTTGAATTTAGATTATGGAGACAATATTAGTAAAAGGAATGGTAACGAATCCTAGAAGGATTAATTTTCATAATCTGTAAAATTTTATGGACCAAAAAATAAATAGGAAACAATCAGGTACAGCACCATGTTGAATTTATTGAATGGCCCTATCTTGCTTTTAAATAATTTCATGCAGCTTTTTTCCGGTTTTAGTTTGGCATGTAGCATTGTGGGTGTGGTACCCCATCCACCATTATCTATTTCTAAAGGCTCAATCCCAATCCCTCATAAAATTTTTCCTCGTATTAATAATATATAGGTTAAATTCTGTGATTAGTTCCTATACTTTACGTAAAGTCCGGATTTAGTCCTATACTTAATTTTAGTCATTTTTAGTTTATATACTTTTTGAATTTTAAAATTTTAGTCCTGATCAAATGATTGTTGTTAAATTTTAGTCCCAAATCTCGTCATTTGTCAAAGAAATAAAATAGAGAGGCAAAATAGGAGGACCTATGGGGGCGAAGGATTGAGAATCCGTATATGACTAAACATTGATTATAACAGGGTTGTTTAACCCTTAAATAGATGTAGTCGAACTTCTCTTGTAGCGTGTGTTTTTCAACATAGTGAATTTCTCCTCCTCTGCTCGTGATTTTTCTCAATAAGGATTTTTCACGTAAAATCTGTGTATTCTTATCTTTCTTTCTTGTTGCTTTGCGGTGATTCTACTGTCATTATCGACGTTCATTGTAACAATTGCGTTATGGTATTTTCAATTGTGTGTGTAATGCCAGGTCAACTTGCTAGAAAAAAACCTATTAATTGATTCAATGGTTGTTATTTGTGTTGATATTGAAAATTTGAAATCTGAAAATCTAATTGGAGAACATGGACTAAATATACAACTGTATGCATATTGTCAGACTAATAGTAAAATTTAACCAAACAGATTTAACAATTACCGTTTGAATTAGGACTGAATTTTCATAACTCGAAAAGTACATTGACTGATTGACCAAATTAAAATACAGAGACTAAATTCACAATTTACGTAGACACAAAAACCAACAACAGGATTTGAATATATAATTAAAAGGTCAAATTTTACTATGAATTTTCTAATCTAATTTGGTCTTACTTTAATCCTTGTTAGAAAATTGAATTATGGAATTCCAAATATGGATCCTATGAACCAATTATGAAGCTATGTTTAGACCATTGGCTTTGCTATTTCACTTGTTAGCCGAAAAGATCCGTAGGCAAATCTCAAATGGTGATAGGTAACCTAACACATTCAAAGCTAAAAAGTACAAAGAAAAAAAGCACATTATCAAAGAGAAACTTAAAAAAAGGAGAAAAGCAGAGCATAAAAATGGCTCAAATCTGGGGAACTTTTTTGGCATGATACAACTTTTTTAAGGCATACCAAACATTTTAAAGGAAATGACAAATTGCAAGTGCTACCCATGGTAATCAAAGCAACCCCATTTGAATAGAATTTCAATAGGGAAGATTGAAAAGAGATTTTTACATTTGCTTAATGTGATCTCTTGGGTAGTGAGTGAAGAAACGAGTACGATATTTTTTTAAGCAAGATTTCGAGTTTGAATTCTATGAGTAGAGAAAATATTGTTGAGAGAGTTTTGCTTAATGCTTAGGGTTTGACCCAGCTCGATTTTGAATTTAGTGGAACTATGACTTAGTGGCGAAACGTGCCATTAAGTTTGGGATGGGGCCTACTTAAAAATTTTAAAAATATTAAGGGTTTAATTAAAATTTAAACTTTTTTTAGAATATTAATGAAGATTTTCAAAAAAATTGGAGGATCTAATTAAAATTTAAACCTTTTGAATGGCTTAATTAGAATTTCTAAAAATTTTGAGGGGTCTAATTAAAATTTTAAATTTTTCTAAAGCTTTGGGTGTTCCTTAGGCTCTATCTTGCCTATCATTGGGGTCTAACTTGCCTCGATTCTAAATTTAGTCGAATCATGAGCGCTATTAAATACCAAAATGTCTTTAAAATTAAAATATAATAATAAATTTAGCCTTTTAACTTTTGTCACTTTTGCATTCCTTCATAATTTAGTCAAATTTCTTTTTTTAGATGTAAGAGTTGATTGAACCATTAAAATTTTAACGCCGCTGAGATGGCACTCGCGTGGCAATTCACATATATTTCTTAAAAAATTAAATTGGTTACAGTATTAAAAAAATTTAAAAAAAATTACAAAATCTATGTCATTAATCAAATACACGTAAATTGTCATATAGATTGCCACGTTAGTGCCATTAAAATTTTAATAATTTTAACTTTACGTTGAAAAAAATGACAATTTAATTGAAATTTAAAAATTGAAGGCTAAAGTAATAAAAAAGGAATTGGGGCGAAAATAATAAATATATAAATATTAGGGATTAAATATATATTGTTATTTAAAAAATAATATTCTTACTTTAATCAATTTCTTTAATTTATAACAAACCGAACCAGAAAGATCTTGATTTCAATGCTTTTAGGCCTGATTTGCCTTTGTTAATAAAGCATGGGGTTGATGGATTATGACATATGATCATGTTAATGATATTTAATTTGCATCAAAAGCATAGTAAACTTTTATTTTTCAATATAAGGTTTATATTTATGAATTCTCGATGTATAATTTTATTCAACCCGTGCTAGCTTGATAGTTAGGATGTTCATTGCCCTAAATGTGGTTTGAGTTTGAGTTACTTTAGTCGTGTTACTGTGTAGGGGCAACAGCTAGAAAGTTTTATGGGGGATCGAAATTAAGTGATAAATGTTAAAATACAATTTCACCATTGTATTAGCTAATTTCTTTATAAATTTTTAAATGACTAAATTAAGACCTTATCATTTTTGGGCGCCAAAGTACAATTTTACTTTTATTAATATATAACATTATACATATTTAAAGGGTAAAAAAGTAAATTTTTAATTTGAGCCCTCTCCCACCTTTCCTCTTGATGTGTGACAACTCGCGTGAGAGCCTATTCATATTTCAAAATTTTCAAAAAAAATTATAAAGTTCATAAATTAAAAGAATTTTAGTGTCAATAATAAAGTACAAGCTTAAAGTTGGACTTACCTAATAGAACATGAAATATAATTGTTAGCCGATTAAGTTTTAGCTCGATTAGTATGAGTATTGTTATTAATGTAGAAGGACGTGAGTTTAAGTGCGTTAAAGCGTATTATCGGCTCATCTATTTATTGAAGAGAGATTTAGATAATTACTAGGTAGCAAGTCAAAATTGAAATACCCCAATAAAATATTATTTAAAAGAAACTAGATTATTTTGTCAACACCGAAAGATGTTGACTTATATGTTTTGACCTTCAACAAACATGTTCTCCCTACCTATTTCATATTATAATTCAACTTGTTTGGTGTTCTTAAGGTAACAGAAGAAAAAAAAAAGTTTAAGGAATCATGATTACATTAATAAAATATTTGTATTTAAATTTTTAATTTAATTTTTCATATAAAAAAGTATAATTATAATTTAACCCTTAATATTTATTTATTTGGTCACTTTAACTCTTTTATGCTTAACCGTGACTCTTAGCCTTTAAATTTTAGTTAAAATTTTTTTTTTTTGGATAGAATAGCATAATGAAATGTTAAAGTTTTAACAATACTTATATGACTGTTTATGTGGTAATTCACGTGTACTTTATTACTGATGATGATTGTTTTTTATTATTATGATTTTTAAGGAATTTTAATAATTATATATTTGTAATTAATTTTTTAATTAATATTAGGTTATGATTTTAATTTTTGGGTAATCCTCTCTTGTTGTATAAAAAGGAATAATCTAATTTAATTTTGAGTTTAAAAAAATAAAATGTTAATTTTTTTTTTATAATTTAAATTAGATTGGATCGAATTTGGATTCAATTTTTTTTAATTGCTTTGTTATAATAAACGTCGATAATGACGGTAAAATGATACAATAGGAGTTTCGACTACATTTATTTAAGGATTAAAAATCTCTATTCTAATCAAAGTCAAATAGTAGAAATACTGCCATTGACCTCTCGCCCCAACAGATCCCTTTATTTTATTACAATATTTATTTCTTCAACAAATTACGAAATTTAGGTCACATAATCTTTATCATACTCAATAATTAAATGCCAATAAAGGTCAATCGTCCCCAGTTCAAAACTGCCTGTGAAGTTTGCATATTCAATAGTTTTTTACTTATGGGTTTTATCTATAAATTTCGTTGTCGTTTGTTTCTAAGTTTGTAACTCAATCATTTAATCAACAATTATTTTTCAAAATTGGGGTTTTTTTTAATGAATTAAACAACTGGACAGTTTCTTGAAGTTATAGTTAGGTTGATGACCAAATAAACAAAATTTAAAAGGTTGAATTTTTTAGAATTCCAATTAAAATTTAAATAACAGAATCTTTTAGGATTATTATCAAATCGATAGAATGTGTAAATATTGAGAGCTAAATTTATTATTATATAATTAAAAGTATGATAAATTGTTGGAAAAAACTTAGCTGCTCACTTTCGAAATTGATAGGGATTAATTTGCTCATTTGTTTTTTTATATAAGTCGGGTTGGTTTTTAAGTTAGGTTTATTTGGATTATGTCAATTCGTGTTTAAAAATTTTCTAATCATTTTGGTTTGAGATATTCCGAGTTCGGGGTTGAGTCATTTCTCATTCATGTCAATTTGGGTTTTGGTTAATCTGAATTCGAGCTATCAATAAGGCCTTGGCACTGTTGGTAATGACTGAGGCCTCGAGGCCTTAATGTCCTATGTTCGACTCTCACTTTACAAAAACCAAGTGTGAGTTATCATTCTCACTTTCCAAAATTTATTCTAATTTGGCTTTGGCTATATTTAATATGTATTAATTGAAGTTATAAACTAAAAAAAACGAATTTAACATAACTTTTTATAATAAAAATATTAAAATACACCACAAGTCTCTTTATTCTTTGTAAATTTAGAATTGAGTCCCTCTACTTTTTAGATTTTAAATTTGAGTCTAATTGTTAACACTGTTGAAATTATTTTGTTAATTTCAGATTTATTACAACGCCATTTTTTTTAGTTACATAGCTACCAAGTGAGTATTTTTTTATTTTAAAATATCACACCAACAAATTTAATTAAAAAAATAATGTTAACTCCTAGATTTGAATTTTGAAATTTGAAAACTAAGATTAAATTCTAAATTTGTAAAGAGTACAAGGACTTATTATATATTAAATCTAATAAAAAATGGGTCAGTTGAATTTAAGTCTAGATTTTTTAATTAATTAATATAAATTTTACATTTTTTCTACATCAATTAATGGTCCATTTTATGGATATGGCCCAATTAGATTTTTTTAATTACAATTTCGTCCACAGCTCAAAACTGCCTGTGAAGTTTGCATATTCAAATAGTTTTTTAGACATGGGTTTGTATCTACAAATTTTAGTGTTATTTTTTTATTAGTTTGTTACTCAATCATTTAATTAAAAATTTGTTTTTCAAATTAGGGAATTTTTTAATGAGACTGAAATAAAAAAAAATTGGGCAATTTCTTAAACTTATAGTTAGGTAAATCACCAAATAAACAAAATTTAAAAGCTTAATTATTATTATTATTATTATTATTATTTTGTTGATAAGGTGGATGAACTGTATTCTAACAAAAGTTGGTGAGCAAACCCATTAGAAAAGACAATGATATGATTGATTTGAGAAATATTTTATGGATATTTCTTATTACATCATTTATGATTTTTTTAATTATTTAATAATATTTTAATAATTTTTTTCATATCATTAACACATAATATTGATAATTTTTTTTATCCTAAACCCTGAACAGGTGCAGGATTTAGGGTTCGAGTTCATAATTTAGGTTCGAGAAAAAAAAACTAAAATTATGTGTGAAGGACATGAAAAAATTACTGAAATGTTATTAAAGTGATAGGAAGGGTTCATAAAATAATTTCTAGATTGTTTTTTATGTTGTAATAAACCCTAAACTAATAACTACTTTTTTTTTAATTTCAATTTTTTTTAACAATTGGTTAGGGGAAACACCGCAATCTAACCAACTTTTTTTTTTCATTAATTATCATATTATTGTGTCATCCAAATATTTATACTTGAGATATTTATTTGATAGATATTTGGATATAATTAAAAAATATGATTTTTAATATATAAAAAGGAAAATTTACATTTTAGGTCTTTGAATTTAGCATCAACTTTCATGTCTTTAAATTATATCATTGAATTATTATTATTATTAATATTATTATCAATTAAGTCATTTGTGCTAGTAATTCTTATAACAAGGTTGATATATATCGCCTCTTATGAAAAATTTAAAAAAAAAATATAAACTAATTTAATGATAAAATTATTTATTGGCCTCTTTGAAACTTTATAATTTAAATTTTGGTACTTAAATTTTTTTCCTACCTTCACCCCTAGGCTATTGATTGCAAATACTTAAACGAAAGATGGCATAAGTAATTTTGTTCAGTGATAACAATAAAAGAAGTTCGATGATATAATTTAATAATAAAAAATAAAAAATTGGAATTTGTTCTACTCAAATTAGAAATTGACTCAAATCTGGAATGATTTGAATTAAAAATCAATATGATCCGAACAAATTACGTGAAATATGACTCAAACCTAAAGTGACCAGAACCCAAAATGATACGAACCTTAATACCTAGACTTGAAAAAAAAAACTGACCCTGAAACCCAATTGACTCAAATCTAAAACAACTCAAAATCTAACATTACCCAAACCCGAATTTGATTTGAACTAGAGGCAAATTCAAAGGGAGCAAGCAAGGGTCTTAGCACCTCGAAATGGAAAATTTACCTTTTAAATCCCTAGTAAATAAAATTTTTAAAAATTAATGTATGATAAAATTACATCTTGACCTCTAGAAAAATAAAAAAAGATTTAGTCCCTTAAAAAACATGAAATTATAAGTTAATACAAAATAAAATTAAACATTGACCTCACAAAAAAATTATAATTCAATTCCACCCTTTTTAAACAAATTCCCCCCTTTACCGCTTTACTCATAATTCGAACCAAAATGATCCAAAACCATTATATATCAATGGTGTTTGAATTTGATCAAATTAACTGAGATATTGATCTGGAGAATGGCTTTGAATTAGTTAAATTGGGTCTTTTTATTTTTTAATAAATTTTTAATCGAATCGATCAGACCGCTAAATCGGTATTTTAATCAGTTCGACCGCCTATTTGAATATATATATGTCTTAGTTTAGTATATCTTTGGGGGGAGATATTCTTGGATCTTTAGTCTTTTTTTCTTGATTGAGATTTTGTTGGGGTTACCTTTTTGACAAACAAAAATAGGAATCGTTTTTGAAACCAAAATTGTAGTTCACGTAATGTCCAAACAAAACCTCTTAAAATCAAATTTGTTTCAATTTTATGTGACATGAGAACTAAGGTACTCAAAAAGTTGCCCTTTTCATTGTTGAAAACCAAATGAAACCTAAAATGTTTGCTTTGCTTTTGCTTCCTACTTAATTAATCATTCTTTCTTTTTTTTAATGTTCAATTTCACTCCTCCAAGTTATCCCAAATCCTCCCTCTTTTACAACCCAGTTTGCCCAATCTTATATATGGGTTAAAATATGCTTTAAGCCCCTCTACTTTTTGTTTATTTAAAATTTACTCCTCTTATTTTTTTATTTCGAAGAATTTTGTCCATCTATTTTTTCGGATTAAAAAATATAAGTCCAATTGCTTTAAAATATACCATAAGTTCATGTACCTTTTGAAGATTTAGAATTTAGTTCATTTATGTTTCAAATTTCAAAATCCAAGTCCAACTGTTAACACAGTTAAATTTGTTAGTGTGACATTTTAAAATATAAAAAAATACTCACTTGGTAATCATATAATTAAAAATCAACGTTGTAATTAATTGGAATTTAATAAAAAAGTTAACAATGCTAACAGTTGAACTGAACTTTAAAAATTGAAAAGTAGAAGGATTAAATTTTAAATTTTAGATGAGTATAAGGACTTATTACATATTTTAACCTTAAATTTATTATGTTAAATTTATGTTCACTACAAAATCAACTTTTTTTTTGTTACATAGTTATCGAGTAAGTGTTTTTTATTGCAAAATATCAACCCAATTAATTTAACAAAAAATTTTTAACGATGTTAGTAATTAAATCTAAATTTTAAAATATGAAAAGTAAAGGCTATAATGCCTTTGAGCATATTTTAATCATATATATTATAAGGGAAAAAAGGATAATGATTGTTTAAAAATCGATCCGAGACTTATATCAAATAAAAACATAATAAATCTTTTATCATAAATCTCTAAAACAACTCTCGATATAACACATTTTTACGTTTACACATTACATATACTAATAATTATATTTATTCAATATAAAATAAATAAATATTAAAATTTAAATTCCATTCATATAATTACATCAAATTAACCAAAATTTGTGTATCCGAATTACATATTTAATAAAAAAGTCTATGTTAAATTTGACTTTAATCGTGGGACCAAAGTGTCCTATGAATAAGTGACATCGCAGTCGTTGATTACAGTAGGGTCCACTGATATTAATTTCGATCCGACCGTCTTATAAAATTCAATATAAATTAATAATGTTCAATTTAACGTTTTATCATTTATTAATATAAAAGCTATTATTTTAAAAAGTAAAATTTTTGAAGGATTAAAGTGTAATTTTATCATTATTAATTTTTGCTATTTTAAATAATTATTTGATATATTAATGATGATTTTTTTAAATTTTATAAATGAATTTTAAAAATGGCAACTTAATTGATATGTAAAAATAAGTAAAAAATATTTGATTATTTTTTAATTTTATTTGTGAAATTAAAATAAAAAATTTTAAATTGTTTTGAAAGATTCCATGCAAGCTTTTGGATTTTAATAAAAGATTTCTACTAACCTCTGTTTGACAATATATTTTTTAATTATTGAATGAAAACGATTTTAATAATTTATCCTATTTGAATTTTTTAATGAAATAATATTTTGATTCTTTCTTTATGTTTGAATTTATACACTGGGGAATAATGGAATATAGTTAAATTATTATTTTAATTTTAAAAAATAACATTGATGAATTATTATTCATAAAATATATGTACCAAAAAAATTCCATAAAATACAAAATCATATATATATTTAATTTGTGAAAACTCATATTTCGAATTAATAAATAATTAAAACAAAGAATTAATTGTATTGGACATCTCCAAACTATGTTTTTCGTTCTAAATTGGTCATTAAACTTCAAAACATTTTAAGTACATCCTCAAAGTATCAACTTTGTATAAATTGAGTCCTTCTTAAGGGTGTAGTTGGGGGGCATCGCAGAGGTCTCACCCTTCCCTAAAATGGAAAAATTTTCATTTGAACCTTTTAATTTTTTAAAAATTTAAGTTAATAAAGGTAAAATTACACTTTGACCCCTTAAAAATGATAAAAATTTTATTTAATCCTTTAAAAATTATAAATATATAAGCTATTAAAATAGTGAATTACATTTTCACTATGTAAAAGTTACAATTTAATTTCGACCTCTCTAAAAATTTTTTTTAGCTTCGCCACTAATCCTTCTATTATTAAAAATATTAACTCAAATGTTAAATAACATGTCAAAAATTTTAAAGAAAAATAAGTATTGTAAATAATTTGGTTTTGAGATTTTCAAAGGTTTTATATAAGATTTTTAAAAGTTTCTTTTATTTAAAAATTTATTTTTAAATCATGCCATCTAAGATTTGGCGTGTCGTTCAGCAGTTAAATTAATGATTTTAGTTACAGAATGACTTGATTAATATATAACCTCGATAGTTTAGATATATAATTAGAAGGAGCGTTTCTATAAAATGCCTTACTCAAATCATGCACATCTAATTTAAAATTTTATTTAAAAGTTAAAAAAATATTTTTTATTTAAAAATTTTAATTTCTGTCAAAATTTATCAATTTGATATATTTAATTTTCTTCATATGTCACGTCAAAATTAATAAATTTTGATGAAATTTAAAAATGCAAAAAAAAACACATAACATATTCTTATAAAAATTAAATATATAGGATAAGGACCTTTGAAAAAAAAAATTAAATGTTGAATAGGGATCTAAAAAAAAAATACAAATTGTACGTGATTCACATAAATTCATGTTATATAAATTAAAGTTGAATTAAATAAATTGGATATGTAAAAATTATGGAATTAATTATTATATATTCCAATTGTAAGTGATCATCAATACAGATCTGAGGAGGAAGATTTTTTTTAGGGATTCACCTAAATCTAAAATTTATTTTATGTAAATAAAATTGTAGAATTTATTTATTTATTTATTTTGCATTAATTTATAATATAGTACGATACAGATATAAATAAATAATTTAGTTTTTTTTAACTTTTAATTTAATATTAAAATATCATATTCAAATTTAATGAACAATACATTAATGGGATTTTAATTTTCAAACCAAAGAAATTAAGAGACTAAATTATGAAAAATTAAGGTTTAATATATTTTTTGGTACTTGAGTTTGACATTTTTTTAATATGGTATTTGTGCTATTTTTTGGTCTAATATGATACTTATATTTGACAAAAGTTATATATTTTGATACCCAAAGGTAACGATGCTAACTTTTTAATATTAAATTTGGGTTTTAGGGTTAATTTGATGAAAGTTAATTGCTGATATTATAAAGTTTAAATTTTTCATGGTTTTTTAATTGAATAACTGAGTGTGACTTAATTTTGTTTTTAGTGTTAATTCGATAAAAGTTAATTGTTAATATTATTAATTAATTATAAAATTTTATCAAATTAACTCTAAAACCAAAATTTAACCCTAAAATGTACCAAAATGTATAACTATTGTCAAATACAAGTACCATACGAAGGGCATAGCTAGAGGGGCTGGCAGAGATTTAAAAATTATAAAAATATAGACTATTAAAATGGTAAAATTATATTTTTATTATTGTAAAAATTACAATTTAATTTTGGGCCCCTTAAAAAAAATTTCTGGCTTCGCCCCTGTACCATTCAGGATAAAAAAATAACATAGGTACCACATTAGAAAAATGTGTCAAACTCATATACCAAATTAAGCATTAAACCAAAATTTAAGTTAAAAACTACATTTCAATAAATATTAAAAGAACAGGGAGTAATAGTAGAATTAAACCATTTTTACCTCGATTATCACCTTCTCCTGTAGGAGAAAAAGTAAGCAATATATAATACATAAATACATATTTAAATATTATATATATATATATGTAGTTTTACCCACCCCACCAGTCTTTGGATTTTATGTTGTTTATTATTATTACTATTATTTTGCTATAATCTCCTCTGTATACCCATTTAATCTCTCTTTCAATTTTGTTCACTGTGACTGTTTCTCATCTCTCTCTTTGAGAAAACCCAGAAAAAAAAAAAGATAAAAGGAAAAAGCTTTAGAAAATTTCGTCCTTTTTAGCAGTGGTAATTAATTTACTGTTTGAAGAAAAAAAACCCAATTTTCTATTTAGAAAAAACAAGCTTGAAGATATTTAGATCCCATTATATTTTCCCCCATATATATTTGCTTGGGCTTCTTCAAATCGAAAGAAGCTCTGCAAATTTTGGAATTTAAAAAAAAAAAGTCATTTTGGGCTTTTAATTTTGGGAGTAGAAATGTGGAGAAAAGAGCTGTTTTTCTGGATTTTAGAACCGATTGGAGAATCGACAGAGATTTGATGGGAATTATTATTATGAGAGTTTAATGCTTTACTTTTTGAACGGTTCATGGAGGTTATAATCCGGTTTGGTTTAAGAACCATAACCAGATTTGATTTTAAGCTTCGATTTGCTGCTGTTTTATTGCAGGTAAAGCTTCGATTTCACTGTAAATTGTATAAAAATTGCTAGCATGATTTATGGGTTTTTAATTGTAAAAATAAAAACAAGTTGTGGAATTCTTGGGGTTACTGAGAAAATTAGAAATTTTCTGTTTTTTTAAAAATTTTCTTCATTTAAGGATGTGATTGATTGGGGGTTCTTTATAGTTCTATTTATATTTATTGCTTTTTTTTATACTTTTTGTAACCTTTTTTTTGGGGGGATTTCTTTCCTTTTTGGAAGCTGTTCATTAAGGGTTTTCGTTTTGGACTTTTAGTCGAATTAGTATTTAGAAATTTGAAAATTATTGCTTTTGAATTATTTGAATTTGAAACTTTTTAGGGGGTGAAGGCCATGATTTGAAAAAATTTAATCAAAGTATTTGCTACTTTTAGTTTGGTTTTTATTAGATCCATTGTTGCATATAGTTTTCTTTCTTCTTTTGCCTTTTTGGTGTTAGTTTTACGGGGTTTCTTGTTTGAGCTTTATTTTAATCTGTACTGCAGATTTTATTGATATTGTTATGGTTCGAAGCTGCTACCGGTAAGCTTCAGGAGCGAAACGATCTGCAATGGGAAAGCCGAGGACGGGGAAGTAGTGAAAACATTGTTTCACATTCATGTATTCATGACCAGATAGTTGAAGAGAGGAGGCGACCGGGTCGAAAGGTTTATTCGGTTACCCCTCAAGTTTATGAGCACCCTGGTATTGGACATCACAAAGGAAGGTCTTTGCTTGGGATTCCTGAGTTGCTCAAGCATTCAAAGGATGTTAAACAACCGATAAGAATATTTTTAAATTACGATGCTGTTGGTCACTCGCCGGATAGAGATTGTCGAGGAGTAGGTGACATTGTGAAGGTCGGTGTTATTGTGTCCTTGTGATGTCTTTAGCATTGTAGTTATGGTTATGATTGTGGGTCTAATTTCGGGTTTTTTGTTGTTTACCAGCTTGGGGAGCCGCCTTTGAGTTCTCCAACTGGGACACCCTCATGTAATCCTCATGGTGATCCTCCAATCTATGGTGATTGTTGGTATAATTGTACTTTGGATGATATATCTGGGGAGGACAAACGTCGACGCCTTCGTAAGGTTTGAGTTTATACATTCTATAAATTAATTTTCTTTTTTTGTGTTAGGGTTGGGCTGAAGCTAACTTTCGAAAGAAATTTAATGAAGGCTTTAGGGCAGACAGCTGACTGGTTCAAGAGAGCCTTGGCTGTAGAGCCTGTGAGAGGGAACTTGAGATTGAGTGGATATTCTGCGTGTGGACAAGACGGGGGCGTACAGCTTCCTCGTGAATATGTTGAAGGTATCTGTTTGCAGTTCCATAACTTGATATTAAGTTAAAAGTATCATGGAGGACTCTGTACTAGGAGTGAGATTGTATTTTGCCCTTTATACTCAAAAAATGGGCAACTTAGTCCCTATATGTTAGATCAAAGATCAAACTGGTCATTTCTGTTAAAAATTTCATCCAATAACCAGACAGTTACACGTTCATTCTGACATACAGGACCAGTTTTTAATAGTGGAAACGGATGAAATTTTCAACAGAGAACTAGTTTGCTCTTTGATCTAATGTACAGTGACTAATTTGCCCATTTTTTAGTAGAGGGAGCAAAATGCAATTTGACTTCCATTACAAGGGCCTCTATGGTACTTTTACATGATATTGGCCTCCATGAGCATTTTCCTATCGGGTTCATTCTTTTGTTACTGTTATCTTTCCCTGCAGATGGTGTTGCCGGTGCAGACTTGGTCCTTCTTGTTACTACGAGACCTACCACTGGCAACACTTTAGCATGGGCTGTAGCATGTGAGCGTGACCAATGGGGCCGTGCAATTGCTGGTAATTTCTTGTTGGCCCTTCATATGTTGCTGTTGTGTGCAGTAGAAATCTAAAATCAAAAGCAATGGTGTACTTCTGTTTTGTAGGTCATGTGAATGTAGCTCCTCGACATTTAACAGCTGAAGCAGAGACTTTACTTTCAGCTACACTTATCCACGAGGTTTGATGGTGTTAATTTTATGGATTTGGAAGAGTATAGAAGGAAATTGTGTGTCCTAAACACCACGGTTGTTTTAATCCAGGTTATGCATGTTCTTGGCTTTGACCCGCATGCTTTTGCTCATTTTAGGGATGAGAGAAAACGGAGGCGAAGTCAGGTAATTGCATGGAATGTACTGTGAACTTGTTCATTGCCTTTGAAATCGGACTTCCGTAACACGCTTAGTATTTTGTAATTTGTATGTATACGTCATCTCTGTATTTTATGAAAAGTTTTAGAGCCTCACTATCACATGGTTATCTCTTTGTGCATTTGCAGGTTACTGTACAAACCATGGATGAAAAGCTTGGTAGGATGGTAACTCGTGTAGTGCTTCCACGTGTTGTCATGCATTCACGACATCACTATGGGGTATTGTTAACTTCTTTGTTGACCGGAGTTTCATGGCTTTAGATTATTGATAAAAACACAACGAAAAAGATTGAACAAATAGTTGATGATAGTTTAATTGACAGGCATTCTCAGAAAATTTTACTGGCTTAGAGCTAGAAGATGGGGGAGGACGTGGCACATCAGGTATTTGATTCTGTCTCCGTTATTGTTGCCTCTCCCTTGTCTTTCAAGGCATTGGTCCATAGTAGTTTGGTCCTTAATGTTTCGAGTGATGACTTGGCTGCAGGATCTCATTGGGAAAAAAGGCTTTTGATGAATGAGATAATGACAGGATCAGTGGATACAAGATCAGTAGTTTCAAAAATGACACTGGCGTTGTTGGAGGATAGTGGATGGTATCAAGCTAACTATAGCATGGCGGATCGTCTCGATTGGGGTCGTAACCAAGGAACGGATTTCGTTACTTCTCCTTGCAATCTCTGGAAGGGAGCATATCATTGCAATACAACCAATTTATCTGGCTGTACATATAACCGGGAAGCTGAGGGTTACTGCCCTATTGTAAATTATAGTGGTGACCTACCTCAATGGGCTCGGTATTTTCCTCAAGCAAACAAGGGTATGTTCTGTGTTTGCTACTTGGATTCCTTATCTACAGGGATCGAAAAATTGGTGTATTTTCGGTTTTTCTGCATGCAACTTGTCCCTGTGAGTCCATGAACTTTGTTAGTGACTTTTGCAGGTGGTCAATCTTCGTTGGCTGATTATTGCACTTACTTTGTGGCTTATTCTGATGGATCTTGTACCGATACTAATAGTGCAAGGGCCCCAGATAGAATGTTAGGTGAAGTGAGAGGGAGTAACTCCAGGTGAGTTTTAACCCCAAAAAAGCTTAAGTGGGGGCTCCATTTAAACTTTTCCGTTTTATCTTCGATATAGTTAGAACTTTTGAAACAATGGCTGATGAGTATTCTTTTCGTGAATATGTAGGTGCATGGCTTCATCATTAGTACGTACTGGTTTTGTGCGGGGTTCCGTGACCCAAGGAAACGGTTGTTACCAGCACAGATGTGTAAATAACTCATTAGAGGTAAGTATTGGTGCTTGTGAAGCAAAGACTTCAATTTCTAACAGTAAAAGTTAAGGCTGGTGTTAATAAATTGTTCTTTTAGGTTGCTGTGGATGGTATTTGGAAAGTGTGTCCTAAATCTGGTGGACCGGTTCAGTTCCCTGGTTTTAATGGTAAATTCGATGACCCTACTTTTCAGTCAGTAGGATCTAATATATATACACTAATAATTTCATTCGATGTTTCTATCTGTAGGTGAACTGATTTGTACTGCTTACCACGAACTCTGTAGCACTGGCACTGTTTCCATGTCCGGGCAATGTCCAAATTCTTGTAACTTTAACGGTGACTGTGTCAACGGAAAATGTCATTGCTTTTTGGGGTTTCATGGTCATGATTGCAGTAAAAGTGAGCTCCACGATCCTTATTGGTTTTATTATTTGGTTATGTATAAGATAAAACACGGTATGTCCAATCTCTTCCAAGCTAATTCTTTTAAATAAACTGATGTTATTTTTCTGGTCTTTGTGTTATATAATATTCAGGGTCTTGCCCCAGCAATTGTAATGGGCGTGGAAAGTGCCTGCCAAATGGGGTATGCGAATGTGAAAACAGTCGTACTGGCATTGACTGCTCCACAGGTAATATGTTTACTTGTTTTGACTATAGATACTCTGCCATTTTTCTTCTAGTTTCTTTGCACCGACTCCTTTTGAAGCATCTTTTCCCGCATGGTTAAGCATGCATATATGAGATCTGTTCTTTCTATTATTTCCTCCTCTTTCAAGAAAAACGAAATGCAGCTTCGAGTGCTGTTTCAATATGCTTAAGACACTCATAGACTCCTCTCGAGGTTTTCATTTCGTTATAAAAAATGTTGGGATAAATGCAGTTAATTAATGCCATATTTCCCTTTCATGTTTCCGCTTTCTTACCATTTTACTTTGGAATTATACACCAGCCGTTTGCGATGAACAATGCAGTCTCCACGGTGGTGTCTGTGACAATGGAGTTTGTGAGTTCCGCTGCTCTGACTATGCAGGCTACACGTGCCAGAACAGCTCGACTCTTCTCTCGAGTCTTTCGGTATGCAAAGATGTATTAGAGAGGGAGTTATCCGGGCAACATTGCGCCCCAAGCGAGGCAAGTATATTACAACAGCTAGAAGAAGTTGTTGTCATGCCTAATTACCACCGTTTATTCCCTAGCGGTGCTCGCAAGTTGTTTAATAATGTCTTTGGGAGCAGCTACTGCGATGCAGCTGCCAAGCGACTGGCCTGCTGGGTAAAGTAGCTCACCCCCTAGCTCTTCTATTTCCAAGCATTTGCTTTTTTCACTAGTTGTTATTGGTAAAAGTACCGTGGAGTCTCTTATATTAGAAATCAGATTGCATTTTGTTTCCTCTAGACAAATTAGCTCATATACGTTAGATCAAAAAACAAATTAATTTTTCTGTTAAAAATTTCATCTATTTTTACTGTTAAAAACTTGCTCTAATTTTTAATAGTGGAAATAGATGAAATTTTTAACAAAAACTAATTTGACCCATTTTTTTTAGTAGAGGGAGCAAAATGCAATTTGACTTTTAATACAGAGGCCTACATGATACCTTTAGGATTGTTATCTTATCTCCATTTCAGTTTCAGGTTCTCATCTCTTATTTGTTTTCCTTAACCAGATCTCGATCCAAAAATGCGATAACGATTGGGACAACAGACTACGTGTATGCCATTCGGCATGTCAATCGTATAATTTAGCATGCGGAGCATCACTAGACTGCTTGGACCAAACTCTCTTTAGTAGCGAAGAGGAAGGTGACGGCCAATGTACCGGCTTCGGCGAGACCAAGGTTTCGTGGTATAATCGGTTTCGAACTAGTTTCTTTTCAAGAAATACGGGTTTGAAAGGATTGTCTGTAAAATATAAGCAGTTTTAGCATATCCAAAGCTACCCCTTTTTTTAGGGTTTTTCAGTGTAGGAAAAGTGGCACTTAATGGTATGTGCCCTAGGCATAGAATTTCATTGTGTTCGGCCCCAAATTCAATTAGAAAAATAGGGCTTGATTTGATGTAGAGAAAATTGAAAAATGTATTAGAAAGCACCAAAAAGAAAGGAAAAAAAAATGCTCTGTTGAGCCAATGATCCATGTATGGCCGAAGGCCTTTGAAAGGAAATTAAAAAAAAAAAATTCCCATATTTTTCTGTATATTTGTTCATGCTTTTATCTTATATATATATATATATATATATATTACTTGTTCATGTTTGTATGGTTTAAGATGGACGAGGTTTTCATAAATTTTCGTCTCTTGAAAACACGTGTTAGTAGATATTTGTAGCCATTTTACATTGTTCCTTGTCGTTTCGTTTTATTAGTGTTGGATAAATATTCAAAAATTTCACAAATATCTTTTTGGTAAATATAATTTATATTTTTTAAGTTTTTGATATGTTGGTTTTACTACTAGTTGGATCGGAAACCGGTTAGAATATCGGTTAACAAAATGGAATTGGATTAAAAAAAATCATGTCAACATGTTACTTTCAAATATTATTAAAAAAATCATGTTACCATAGTTATGGATTTAATGACTACGGTTTAAGTCGGACTTCAATTTCAAATTTGACAAATATAAAAAATTGGAGAAAAAAAATTAAATTCATAGTATATCTATTAATATCAAATTTTAATCCAACATATTTAACTACTATTGTTTAAGTAGGATTGAAATTTTGAAATTCGAAAAATATAAAGAATTAAAATTAACCAAATAAGAGTATAAGAACTAAATTTACATATAATACAAGGACTAATACTAAAATTAGACCAAAAACAACTAAACCAAAACATAAATTCAACGCAATGCATTTATGTTCAAACTTCAAAGGCAATTTTTTTTCTTTTTTTATTGTAACTTGCAATTAAAAATGTCTAGTAATAATCCCTCCCAAAAAATTAATCATCTTTTTTTCCCTTAACAAAAGGCAAAAATTCAAGAGGCATAGGGAAAATTTTACAACGAGTAATGTAAGCAAGATATAGACAAGCTAAGCTTACATATACCATACACAGCTTGTAAGAAAATGTTAGGTAAGTGAATATGGTTGTTAAGGCAATGATCACTGTAAAATTTAGCAAGGATTGCAATGTAGAGAGTTGTTCTTCGGGTTTTTGATCAGGGAATTGGCCCTGAGATTTGAAATCCGAGAGCAGTTCGTCTTTCACTTTGAACCTATTGGTTAACCATGCAGCGGCCTCGGCATCGGAGGTTGGGATGTTGTTGATGGGGATACGTTGTATGTGGATGTGAACCTCCGATGGATCGACGCCGAATACGTTGTCAAGGAAGAAGGGGCATTGGCGCTTGTATGCGATAGTCAAATCGTAAACTGCAAATCAATCAAGGGTATATCAAGATATATTATGTACAAACAAAGGCCAAAAATGTTCACTTGAGTTTTAAAGTGATGTGGAAAAAAATCCGAAATTCGGTGTTTTTAAAACACGATAAGAACTAAATTGTTCGCTTTTCTTTTGAAGTCACTTTAAAACATGATATAAGGAATAATTTGCTTCAAAATTAAATGTACAAGGACTAATTTTCTAAGAAGCTTTATGTTGCTCGAGTTCTTCATTTTTCTTGAAGTACTCGTATCCAACACATAGATAAAAGGACATGACCTCCAAGGTTCTCTAAATACAGGAAAAAAAACTTTGAAAAGTCTAGCTATACCCATGTTAGATATAAAACTATGCCCCAAAAAAACGAATCCGAGTAACAGAGCCTAAAGTCTATAGTACAGGGACTAATTTGCTCCTAAGCATTATATTGCTCGAACTCTTCATTTTTCTTGAAGTACCCGTTTCTGACACATGGATATAAGGATATAACCTCCAAGGATCTCTAAATACAAGAAAAAACTTAGAAAAGTCTAACTATACCTGTGTCAGATATTTAACCCATTAATCATACAACATACTAACCTGCATCAAAAGAGCCCCTAAGTGTTTCTAAGCAAAGGCAGAAACCCCTTGTTTTCGGTAGCAGCACATTTGTCAACACCGGCAATCCGACTTCAGCTGCAAATTTTTTACTCTTCTCGCATTTTTCTTCACTGCAACAAATGACAAAACGAAATGTTAGTACTTGTCGTAAAGAATTCGTTTCAAGAATCATATGCATGAACCAATGTAAGATGCAAGCAATGTTCTTCAGGCAAGTATTTGCAAACTTGGAACCTAAGAAATTAAAAAAGGAATGTACTGAGAAAGTTTACGTAAAATCAGTTCCTTCGGGGAAAAGAGCAAGCCATAAAGGATCTCGAGGATTCTTAAAAGTCGAAAGCATTTGATGGAGGATAGTTTCATCGGTTTCCCACTTCCTATCTACCGAAATGAACTCCAAGACATGAAATCCCCAACCAAGAACAGGTAGTTTCATCAAGCTGCTTTTAAGGATATACTTGATGTAGCCCAAGCAGCCTTTTCGCATCGCGAGATCCCATAGGTACATCCAATCAACTTCGGTTCTGTGATTAACGATGATTAGAATACGTTCCTTACGAGGAACATCGTCCCCAGAGAAAACCACTTTGGTGCCATTTATTTTTTCGAAAAGAAAAGGCCACATGGATAGCCATAGGCCAAAGAAGAAGGATGTTGCTTTTCTAGAGTAGTGTATGCTGAGATATCGGAATAGGACAGCCCCGGGTCCTAAATATGCTAACAACATAAAGGCGGTAGAGAGGAACACCACTAAACATATCATACCCCTAAAAAACCGATATGGATTCAAAGGGCGGTGCTTTAATTTATCATCTGTTTTCAAAGGTCTGCATACTTCCATATCTTTGTTTTGGGCAGCTGTTCAAAGAATTCAACCCCGTCTCAGCTGCCTGCAGTAATGGTCTCGAGAGTCACTTAATGTCCCTAGAGTTTTAAGAGAAAAAAAAAATGAACAAATAGCAAGTGAATTTCGTATCCATAACAATTCTAAACAACAAGAAAACCATCAACCAATCACTTATACTACTCGATTCAGAGTGTCAAATACGGGTATGTGTGAAACAGGGATAATGTTAGATCTTTCCAAATATTTCGAGGAACCTTGGAGGTTATATCGCTTTATTCATACGCCCGAAATGAGTGCAGAATATGATTATTTCAAGAAAAATGAAGAGTTTTAGCCCATCAAAGAGCAGAATCGAGGTAACTCACATCCTCAAAGGAATGAGTCAATGCTGCACAAGAGTTACAGCTCGGTACAGCTAATAGTGCTTCCATGGTTACAACCAGAAAGACAAAGTGTATCACTCAAATACCATAAAGGACTGACAAGAAAAGGAAACGAAAAACCAAATTCTTGAATATATATATACGTACACATATTTTATATGCAAAAGATTTTCACCAGCAATAGTGTCAGGAGCAGTCATTGAAAGAAAAGGAGATCTACAATGAAATTGGAACTTTAAAACCTGGGTTTGTACTCAAAGTCATTGGCATTATATGCAAGAACCCTCATATTCCATCAATTCTATGGCAAATTATAAATAAGCAACAATGAGTCAACTAATCATTCATTGACATAACTGCAACATACATACATACATCCATGCATGTAAACATACAAATATATATAGTATTTACAGCATTTAGGTGCAAGCAATCCCATATTCTATCAATTGAAAGGCAAATCATACATAAGCAACTATGGGTCAACTAATTATTCATTGACATAACTGCAGTGTATACATATACGTCTAGTATTTACAGCATGTAGATGCAAAAAACCTCATATTTTATCAATTCTAAGGCAAATCATAAATCAGCAACTAGGGTCAACTTGTCATTCATTGGCATAACAGCAACATACATACATACAGATAGTATTTGCAGTATTTAGATGCAATAAAACTCATATTCTATCAATTCTGAGGCAAATAATAAATAAGCATCTATGGGTCAATTAATCATTCAGTGACATAACTGCAATATACATATACATGCATACATATCTACATATCTACATCCATACATATAGTATTTACAGCATTTATATGCGAGAGAACTCATATTCTGTCAGTTCTAAGGCAAATCATAAAAAACCAACTATGGGTCAACTAGTCATTCATTAACATAATTGCAATATACATATACTATACATGCATACATACACATATATAGTATTTACAGCATTTAGATGCAAGAAATCTCATATTCTATCAATTCTAAGGCATATTATAAAGAAACCAACTATGGGTCAACTAATAATTGATTGACATAACCTACATACATACATACATACATATATATATATATACTGTATCCAAAGTATTTAGATGCAATAAAACTCATATTCTATCAATTCTAAGGCTAATTATTGAAAAACCAACTATGGGTCAAGTAACCATCAACTGACATAACTACATATATAGAGAATCTACAGCATTTACACCCTGTCTTGGTACATTAATTATCATGTTCTTTTAATGTATTTATTACAAACTAGTCCATTTTCATAAAAAATAAAATAAAAAACAAAGAAAATTTCAAGAATTGGAGAAATCAACACAGGCAAAGAAGGACCCAAGATTAAAACATAACCAAAAAATAAAAATTCTCATCCAATAACTGGATTCAGAATAAAACATGGGAAATTGAGAACAACGAAAAAGGAATTAAAAAAATCGCATTAATTCAATAGTACCTTGTGTAATTGAAAATGAAGAAACGAGACGATAAACGAAGGAGAGTTTCTTGTATTGATAATGGAATTAAAAAAAAGAAGAAGATAATTTATTGGATTTCGATTTCTTTTCTTTAAAGTCAATCAAAGATGGGATTTATGAATATGCAGAATTTTTTTTTTATTTTTTTGGAGAAAACGACTACAAATCTTTTGAAAGGCAGACGAAGGGAAGAGGCATTGACTTTTTTAAGGCTTCTATTGGTTCTATTTTTAGTGGAAGAAGTTTGCCAGATTGGAACACCTTCAATTTGTGGCTTAATTGTTATTTTAGTCCCTCGACTATGTTAAATTTTAATATTTAATCATTTATTTTTAATTTGACACAATTTAATCTCCAGTGGTAAAGTGGTAAATTTATTATTGGTTAAACATGGTTGACCGATTTTTAAATCTTACTGTGTTATTAATTTGGACATATTAATAACATTATAAAAGTAGAAAAATTAGATTACGAGAGAGAAGTTGGTCGGTTTAGTTTTAAAAAATTGAAAATTAATTTAATTATCAATCCTATACTTTAATCAACTTAACCATCGGCTTACATTTTAGTCAACCTAATCAAACCGACTTAACATTGGTTGGTCATTTGATCGATTAAGCCCATTCAAATATGGGAAATAAAACACAAATAGAAATTGATTTGGGTTTCGATTAAAATTTTATATATTATATACATTTATTATGTATTACAAATATATTTTAAAATTAAAAAATATACACACAATATAAATCAATTAAGTCAGCTAGTTCAATTATAAAAACACTCATAACCGATTTAACAAATTTTAATTACATATAAGCCGAATTAACGACCACATCCGACTTAATCAAAAGCTATCGATTAAGCCGGTCTAAACAGACTCACCCTTATGCATTGTGTCGGCTATATAGAGGGATGAATCTCAACTTTCAACATATTAGAGGGTGTTAAAGAGAAATAAACCTAAACTTATCTAAGTTGGTGGGCTTCCAGTGTTGAAAAATGATAAGATGCTTACTAAAGCCGCAAACATTCTCCTTGGAAAATAGAAAAAACATTTATAATTTGTGATCCGATGTGGACTGCTTTCCTTATTCTTAAAATCTTATTTATTAAGCCCATGCAAATTAAATATGTTCCTCCTTCCCTACTTCATTTAAAGCCCATTTCATTTTATAGGGTAAATTATACTCGAAGTCATTAAATTATTAGTAAATTTATTTTTAGTTATTTAATTTCTAAAAGTTACAAGATGATCACGAATTATTCGAAAGTTTTCATTTAAGTTATTGGATTATTAAAATCATTGTTGTATAGCCTTTTGTGTTTGCATCACATGCACCAGTCGGAAGCTCTCCTTCCTCTTAAATTATATAGTTCAATTTTTTTCATGAAATAGCTTTGAATGTTATAAATCTGCGAATTAGAATCCAAATGGTTTTCTTTTCTGATCTTTGATATTGGTTTTCAGATCAACTTGGATATAAAGTATGTTTTTTTTTTGCTTTTTGATGGGTATTAATCCACTGTATTGATCGTTGAAAAAAAGAATTAACAGCCCAGTGACTTAAAATATAAACTTTTGAATAATTTAGTGACCATTTTGTAAAATTTTGAAGTTGAGTGATCAAAACATAAATTTACTAATAGTTTAGTGACTTTGAGTGTAGTTTACCCATGCATATATTTATACAATGCCTAAACTATCTACAAACCCGTAAATCAGAAAGGAAAACACGTTTAAATACTCTCGAACTCAAATTTTCATTGCTGTTGCAACAACAAGGATGTCGATTGAGCTAAAATTTAATTGATGTATCATATATATATACTATTGTTTAAAAGTTTGACTAAGTTAGTGTCACCTATTAACTGTATCTCAACTCAATTGTGAAATTATCAAAAAACCCATTATTTTTATAAAGTAATAAATGTTATTTTTGTCTTTTTATATATTTTTTATAAGATCTAGAAGAAATAAAAAGTCTACATATAATGAGATTTGAACCTAAATCCCATTTAATAAAAGGGTATATTAGTTATTTTCTAATTAAGTTGGCACACGGATTAATCCATAACACCCATTCAGTATAAGATTGACCAATACTGGGATTGATACTAAGTAACTCGGTTGTTGTTTATAAGTAAAGTACTCAATATTGAATATATTAATCATTTTCTAATTAAATTGACACACAGATTAATCCGTAACTCTATAAAAAAAGTTTCTTTAAAATTTAATTAGCACATTTGTTTTAAAAAATTGTTGTTGAATGGAAAAGAAAAAGCAATGGGTCAAGGTTGGCTATCTGTATAAGATTAACCTCTTGAATGGAACAGGAAAAACATGTGTGGGAAAAAAATAATTTGTGTTTAAAAATATATTTTTTGAAAAATATTATTATCAGTGTATCAAATAATTATATTTATAATAATAGTTATACACGACAGTGTAATATCGCCAATAATCTTATAATAGTTAAATAATAATGTATAATTATGAACAACCGTTTGATCTAATCATAAAATTTTTATATTGGGTAAGTTGAGAGATTAAACTTTAATTATAATATATTAAAGTGTCTCGAACCTCTTCAATTCAATATTGTTAGGGTATCACGATTTTTAGGCTTTGATGTCACAATACCCCCCTTCTAGGCAATGTTTTCCTCACAGTCGGGCTTCCGATAACTCCCTATAACACTCAATCAACCATTAGGTCATTGATGGCACATTTGGCCATTTCGAGTCTCAAAAGTAGTAAAAAGACGACATTTTATTTATTAAAACCAAAAACGAAAATTAAATAAAAACATGGCAAAAATATATAAATTGTTCAGAGACAAGCTCATAAAGTATAATGAGAAGTCTAATTTAGCACGTCAAATTACGACAGATCAAACCCAAAGTACGTGAGTTTTAGCATGTACCTTCAAAAAAGTCTGTGTAAATCTTTGACTAAATTTAATAACTCAATAACTTAATTTATTAAAAAAATTATTAAATTATAAAATAAAATAATTATAACTAAGACAACACTCATCTCTTTTACTATTTTTAAATTAAAAATTAAAAATAAATCTTTTTTCAAAAAAGAAAAAACAAAACTATCATATTTTCCTAAATTGTGTCAAGTTTTCAGTATAGTTGTAATCATTTGTCTACTTAAAAAGATTTAATTTGAAGCATTGGGTAAAGTTTTCTTCTACATTAAAATCACATTAAAATATTCAATTTAATCCCTTTAACTCTCTTAGAAAATGAAAAATTTTTGTTCAGTCCTTTTAAAAATATTTTGACTCTTTCTAAAAGAATTTCAAGCATATAAGTTCAATTCCAATTATACACAGCACGAGTTTAACTTCAGAAAACGATGAGTTCATAAAACTAAAATATCTCATTAAATACATGATAAGACAAAAATGACTCATAAAGTGCATGCTTAGACTCGAACCATTAAAGCACCTTTTAACGTGGACATTAGATTTTTTGAATCCCAAGAATCATAAATGATGATAGATTTTGGGAGATATAAATGAGAATATAAGTTAGGTAGCTACCAGTCTCTTCCAAAACCTATATTCAAACACTTTTCTTTGTACTACCATATTCTCCATTGCTAATTTTGACCGGCGAACACCGGTAGTCAAGGAATTTTAGTTGGGTTAAAAAAATCAATTTGCTTCTAGATAAATACATAAAAAAAATAATATTGATTGAAATGATTGAATCTTAATTGGATTGATATGTATTATCATCAATATAGAAAGACGTGGATTCGAGTGCGATAAAGCGCATTATCCTCTTGTTTATAAAATAGGGACATGTTATGAGTAATTCTATACATTATGTCAAAAAGAGTAGATATGATAAGAACCTATAATGAGATATATTTCTTAAGATTTCGAGGACCAACTCTCTAGGCATGAAGAGTTGAACACAAGCTCACTAGGTTGACTCTTTATGATTTTTGGGGCGAATGTTCGATTGAATTGAGTGAAATTTTTTTGAGTTAATCAAGTTGACAAGTCTTATTTTATCATTCTAATTCGATTTGATATTTTTTAGAATTGAGTTAAATCAAAAGGAACTGTTTGAGCTAAATTAAAAAAAATTAAACATGTCAAATTAAAATATTGTTGCAATATAATTAATTTTATGTTAGAGCATATAAATTTGAAACTATATATTTTCGAAGACTCTTTCAAAGTAAAATAAGAGGAATTTTTTTTAATATGATAAACTTGAATAATCAGTTTATTTATTTAGGTCCTACGAATTATTATTTTTAATTTTTTAATTTTTTATATATTCTTTAGATTTTTAATTTTTTTTAAAAATACAAATTTTTAATTTTTTTTAATTTTAATTTACTCTTTTTCAAAACTAATAGGAACCAAAGTTGAATTTACACCAATATGTTATTTAAGTTATTCGAATTGTAAAATTTAACTCGATTCGAACTCGAATTACTTATTTGATTATATTGATTGTAGGGTTGGTTTATTTGATTATATCGATTGATTATCGGTCATTAAAATTTATAATTGAACTAAACGATTTCATGTTTAATATTTTTTAAATTATTTTAAATATATTTACATATAATATGTAAGACGATTAAATATATTTTCATTTTCATTATTTTCTATACGTTTTATAATATATTTATTTTAAATATATATTTTTAATAAGTCTAATTACGTAGGTCAGTATATTATAAAAAAATTGATCGTGTTGATTATTTTAAATTAGTTAAGTTGAAAAGACCATAGGAACTAAATAAAAAATATTTTTAGACGATTGATCTGATTGAAATTCTTAATATAATTATTTGGACGATTGTTGTTGCAACAACCTAAATGGTGTAAAATTGAATATGTTTAAACATGTATTGTTTTTCGATTTAAGAGTTCGAATATTTTAATTGATAATAAGATTCGTATGAAAAAATTATTATAAATATTTGATTGGCAACATCAGAACCGAACAAAGAATCAAATATAATATATTGAAATAAACCAGTGAAGTTATGCGTGAAATTTTAAATTAATTTAAAAAACAAGATTCTTCTGTCAATCTAGCAATTAGTTTATACGAGCTAAATAGTAGTTTAGATACGATATAAACATATTTTAAAACACAATTTAACCATTAATTTATACGAGTTAAATACCAATTTAAATTAGATAAGAAACATATCTAAAACACGTAAATCTAACTATTAATTTAGACGAGCTAAATGTCAGATTAAATATGAAATGAAGCATATTTTAAAACACAATCTAACCATTAGTTTGTACGAGCTAAATACCAATTCTTATTAATTCATTTAAAATAAATTTAAAAAATATAGTATACCATTAATTTAAATTAATTTTAAAATTGGAGTTTTTCGGTCAATCTAGCCATTAGTTTATACGAGCTAAATACTTATCAAATCCGATACAAAAAATATTTAAAACACGTAAATCAAATCATAAATAAGAATATAAAATTTACAATAAAATAATATTATTGTTAATCTTTCTTCTTTGTACAGACATGAAGCATATCTAAAACATCGAACTAGGGGCGGACCTAAGGGTAGCCTTGGCCCTCAAAATTGAAAAATTACAATTATAAATATTTATAAATGATCAAATTATAAATTAGTACAAAGAAAAATTATATTTTAACTTAAAGAAATAAACATAAATCTATTTAATCCTTTTTAAAAATCATAAAATTTGTGGATTCATCCATAAGAAATGAAAAAAGACAGAAAATCAATGAAAACACAAATATAATTACAAAGTAATGTGAACAAAAATATATGAAACACAAATATAATTAATTCTCCTAACTCTTATTAATTCGTTTATAAACAATTTTCTAGTGTATACTGTATACACGTACAAATTCTTTTTTCAGAAGAAAGCAAGAAAAACGCCAAAAAAAAAAAGAAAGAGAACTTTTTGCTTGGTAATCTCCCTAAAACTAAATGATTTATATAACAAAAATCATTAAAAAAAAAGGTGGGTTTAATTTGTAATTTTACTAAAAGTCAATCAAATTTTATATCAGACCTGGAACATCCATGAGCTGAAGAAGAAGAAGAAGATGATGATGATGAAGAATTGCTGTTTCCATCAATGTCTTCAACGTTCTTCTTTCTCAAATGCATTTTGACGTAGAAATTAAGGAACAGTATTAAAATGACGCCGTTTAGAACGGAGTTGAATCCCCAAGCTCCCATGCCGTTACATCCACCTTTGAGAAAATGGAGGAAAAGGACACCAAAATGGGAGATTAGGTTACAGGCTAAAAGGACGACTTGACAATTGACGACGAAAGGGAAACAGGCACTCGGAAGACCGATCGCCGTCCAAAAACGGTAGCCGTATACGACGGAGTATAAGAGAGTGGCTAAGAGAATGGCGAGGACTTGGAATGATTGAGAGAATTCGAGCCATAAAAAGGACATCCATAAGAGGATTGATTGGTTGAATAAGTGGAAGAAGGTTAATTTCCGGTGACGGAGAATGGTGAAGAATGTACGGAAGAGGTGGAGGAAGCGGGAGAGATAAAAGACGTATGACCAGAAGAATACACGGCCGGAAGGACGAGTACCGAGTGGGAAACAAAGGAACCATTGAAATGGTGTGGAGATTGTTTTTGTACGGCGCCAGAACCAGCGTGTGTCGCGGATCTCAGCGGCGGCGGAGTAAAGGATTCCGACGAAAATGACGGCGGAGATTAATGAAACACAGAGGCTGTGGATGGCTGGGATTGGTCCGAGAGGGATACGTCGGCTTTTGGAGAGGATAAGGGAAAGGAAACTGTGGAGGGTTATAACGGCGACGATGTAAACGGCGATGGCGGCGAAAAGGAATGACCACGTTGAACCAAATGATTGGGTGTGACTCCACCGGAAATTCACGATTGATGGATGCTCTGCTAACCAGTATTTCAGACTTTGCATCATGATCGGAAAAGATATTCAAAAAAATCCCCAAAAAATATAAAAAATATAAAATTTCGATTTTCTCGGTTCTGTTTGGTTGCCAAGAAATTTAAGCAAATGACGAAGAAAAAATTGAAGGGCGGCGCAGGGATATTTGTACCAATTAAAGAGACAGATACTGGGTTGAAGATTTTGGGAGGTTCTTTTTTTGCCAGTTTAATTTGTTTTTTTTTTAATTTGTATTTTAATTAATTGATTAATTTTCTTTTAACGACGAAACAACGAAAAGGTTACCTAGGATTGAGTTTACATTGACTTTATTTTACTAACTAAATATTGGTTTGTCCCATAAATAAATAAAAAAGAAGCAATTTTCAGGTCTTTTTATTTTTTATTTGCTTTATTTATAATAATTTGTTATAACATAATTAAAAATTAGTAATAATATACATAAAAAGGATAAGTTAGTTAATTATATGAGTTGATTTGGTTTTAGTTCGGATTAATTTGAAATTTTTAAGGGATTTTTTATTTCACACGAGAAGTTTCGTTGGGTGTTTGAAGATGCACGTCGTGCTCTCACTTCTCTCACGATATTGGTAAAGTTGTTTGAATTGGATCGAGAATCGATTGGGGATTAGTTTTAGGACAGATCAACTTGTATTAGATTAATTTGAATTTTTAAGGGATTTTTTGTTTTTTGAGAGAAACTTTGTAGGGTGCTTGAAAATATAGGTCGTGCTCTTGCTTTGTTGAACCTACTACCTCTTTAGGCACTCAAGCTTTCACAGTATTGGCAAGGTTGTTTAAACCGAACCAGATCAGATTGGCTAGTCCAATCGAGAACCAACCAAGATACTTGTCTAGAGAATGGGCATTGAACTGATTGTCTTAGAACTAGTATAGTCTGGTTGAATCGGGGAAAAAATTGGTTGAACTGGGCGGTTGAATCAATTGAACTGAAATTTTATTTTTTTTATAAATTTTTAATAATTTATTTAATCGAACCGGATGAACCACATTTATAATACTTCTCTCGAATGAGTCAAAAAGCCCTCAACATGAATTTTAATTTTTTTGTCGTTTTGTGTTGAGTCAAATTTTACATTTGAGTCTAACTCATTTCAACTTTTTCAATGTAAAACATTACTAGTTCGGGTTTGAAGTTCAATTTCGAGTCAAATTGAATCGAATAAATTAACTTTTTTTAAAAATCAAATTGAGAGAAATTTAAGTTTAAATTGATTAAATCCGAATTTTTGAATTATTATTATAATTAATAATATTTTGACCGATAATATCACTTGACTTAGAATTTAGTAGTGGGTTCAACATTGAATGGTTCAAAAATTATAATTATAATTTTTTTTCTTAATTAAACTTTCTAGAAACTCTCTTTGGCAATAATTAATATTATATTCAAGCTGCCATTTTAGACGTATTATATACCTCGTACCAACATTGTAAATTATTAGGGATAATGTCACATTTGATACTTGTATTTTTATAAAATATTTAATGTGGTACCTATGCTTTGAAAATGTCCAATGTCGTATTTGAACTATCAATTGGAGGGTTATTTGATACCTGTACTTTTATAAAATGTCTAATGTAATATCTGAATTATCAATTTATTTATTATTTAAAATTTTCTAGAATTATACTAATTAAAAAGGCGATGTCATCATTTTTGTTAATGATTTAACGGAGAGTGACCAAAATCAGAAAAAAACTGATAACATTAGTGACGAAAATAAATTTTTTTTTCTAATTTGGTAACCAATGCAAAAGCACACTAATAGTTGTGTAAGTAATTGTAAAATTTACCAATTTTCTAATAAATATGGTAGTCCTTGAAATATCAATATTGCATCAATAGGGTAATTCCCTTGATTTAGCCGTCGGTCTAATTTGGACTATTTTGAAAAATTGACAAACCTTAGTGATTTTTTTAATAAGCAAAAATGGGCTTTGAACGTCAAACAAATTGGGCCCATTATCCCAAGGCAACGACTCCGTTTTCTTACTCGCTAATTTAACAAAAAGTCAACGGGATAACAGTTGAATTAAGGCGCGACCGTTTTAGGCATTCACATGATTCCCACGCGGGTTCCCCACTGATTTGATAACACTCGCCATCTCATTAAACGAGTTTTAGATACATAAACCACTAGGTCATCGCCACGTGGACAAGGACCGGTTTTCCACTATCAACGGACGAAGAGTCGGTTGATTTCCCTCCACGGTTATATTTTGATATTATCCTTGTACTATGTATAATTTGTGGATTTAATCCTTATATATTAATTTGATTATATTTAGTCCCTGTATTTTTTCAAAAATTAAAATTTTGATCCTAGTAAAATGATAACTATTAAATTCATTAAGTTATGCTACTTTTAAAATAGAAAACGGTAAACATATTATCATATATGTAATGCCATGTTAGCTTATTAATTTCAGACGTTAATAAAAAAATCGATTAATGAATTTAACGGTAGTTGTTTGTATTAAGATAAAAATTTCAAAATTGAAAAAATTATAAGGGAAAATAACGATTCAATTAGAGAATAAACATGAACTAAATCCACAAATTTATGCATAGTATAATACCATGGGCAGAGGTGAATCTAGGGGTGGCAGGGGCCCGACCCTTAAAATGAAAAATTACTATTTAGACCATTTAAAATTTTAAATTAATAAATATAAAATTACACTTTGTCCCCCTTAAAATTATAAAAAATTAATTAATCCTTAAAAAATTATAAAGATATATACTATTAAAAATGAAAATTTCATTTCGGCTCTCAAAAAAAATTTTATTGCTTCGCCCTTGACCATAGGTGAATCTAGAAATTTTTCAAGGGCTAAAATTTAATTGTAATTTTTTTGAGAGATCATATTGTAATTTTATCATGTATTAACTCATGATTTCATCATTTTTGAAGGGACTAAATTAAAATATTTTTATTTTGGAGGGGCAAAATGTAATTTAATCTTATATAAACTTCTAAAAAATGATTTTTCATTTTTTGAGGGCCAATGTCCCATGCTACTATTTGAGTATGGACTCAAAATTTTAAATTTAAAAAACAACAAAGACTAAAATTAATTAAATTAAAATATAAAATCTAAATCCAAAATTTATGTAAAGTACAAGGACTAATAATAGAATTTAACCTTCACCCAAACGTAAGAAATGGAATAGTATGTTATTAGAAGGAAAATAATGGAACTGTGAAGGGTCGAAAGAAATTAAGGAAAAAAAATCCGTAGTTTCTTTAAGGCACCTCTGCTATCTTCGTTGATTTTGACTTTCTCGGGCGATTGCTTTATCGATTGGTAAATTCCAATTTATCTCTATTTTTTTAAATTTTCTAGTATTTTATTTCTTTTTCTTAGTAATTTTTTATTTATTTTTTCATTTGATTATGTTACAATTGAATCCCGATCTACGATAGTGAAATGTTCTCTTTGTTTAACCGTTATGAATGATGTTTTTCTTGGAATTAGTGATGATGTTTTCTTGTATATGATATCTGGTAAGATTTGAATTTGAGATTATTTAGTTTCTCAAAATCAAATTAATTGTGGAAGCTTTGATCTTTACATGAATCCGTCAATTTTTAGGGATTTTTTAATTTATTTTTTTCTTACATTGAATTAAAAAATTTCGGTGAAATTGATGTTTATAGCAAGTGAGCTTGGGGAATCAACTAGCCAGTTGCCCCCAAATTAAATTAATTATAGAGGCTTTGATCTTTACATAAATTCAGCCAATATTTAGGAAAGAATATGTAGTTCTTTTTAATTCTTACATTGAATTAAAGTTTTCTGTTGAAATTTATATTTAGTGGATTGTTTATTTTAATTCTGGTTTGATTTTTATAGGAACCTGGGTTTTGGAAGTCTTAAGTAATGGCAAGTGAGTTTGGGGAATCAGCGAGCCATTCGCCCCAAAATCCATCTTGCTCTAGTAACAATGGTAATGGTGATGCTGGTAACTTTGAGTGCAATATCTGCTTTGAATTAGCTCAAGATCCCATCGTTACTTTATGCGGGCATCTTTTCTGCTGGCCTTGTTTGTACAAATGGCTTCATATTCATTCCCGTTCTCGTGAATGTCCAATTTGCAAGGCTCTTATCGAGGAAGAACAATTGGTTCCTTTGTATGGAAGGGGGAAATCATCTACTGATCCTAGGTCTAAGTCTATGCCGGGTGTTAATATTCCGAATCGTCCAGCTGGACAGAGACCTGAGACGGCTCCTCCACCAGAACCAAATCAATTTCCCCAAAATGGTTTTGGATTCATGGGAGGGTTGGGAGGTTTTGCGCCAATGGCAATGGCTAGGTTTGGGAATTTCACGCTGTCTGCAGCCTTTGGTGGTCTTATTCCATCATTGTTTAACCTTCAAGTGCATGGATTTCCTGATGCGGCTATGTTTGGTCATGCTGCTGGGTTTCCGCATGGATTTTCAAATTCATATCATGGTGGTCATGCTCATGGATATCATCACCACCATCACCACCACCATCATCATCATCGCACTGCACAAGGCCAGCAGGACCATTATCTGAAGATGCTGTTTCTGTTTATCATTGTTTGTGTTATCTTTGCAATGATCTATCAATAAACCAAATCTACAATCACAGCTTAAATTGCTAATCATGTCAGAGTGTCGATTTGATGTCATGTGTAAATCTAAGAATGCAATTTATTTTTTTTTTGGTGATTTGAGGAATTGTTTATATATTATTTTTGTTAATTTGATGGTTGCCATCTATACGTGGAAATGCATCATTGTGTTCTACGAGCTGCAATATCCTTTAGTTCACTAAACTTTACGCACCTTCCTTTTGCAATTTGAATAGATTTTATATTTAAGTTTCATGATCACAGGTTAGTTCTGCGTCCAAGAGAGGCTTAACTAGTGGGAGTGTAGGTAGACTTGTTTGTGTCTGCTTTAGTATATGCATTTGTCGTAAACATGCTGAAAGTTTTGTTTTCACTACCCCTGCCCTTCTCATTTGAGTCTTTACGAACAACATATTTTATTTATGCAGCAATAGTTAAATACCCCAATTCTGTTTATTTCTGTCCAGAACTGTTCGCATCTGGTTGTCTCTTTTCTTTTACTGATTATTGTCAACAGATGGTAGAGACTACAGAATGGAGTTTTTGCAGCCCAGGTTGCTCTTCCGACTTCTAGTTCTAATTATGGATTGTATACAAGTAATAGGAAGATAATATGTTAGGGACACTTTTGTTAGCAACACTTATGGCAGGCACAAGAAGTAAATCAATAAGCAAAAAATAGATTAAATAGAATGTTTATTGAATAAGGAGAATCCCAATATATTAGCAGTATCCCCATGAATTAGGAGTCTTCCTTATTTATCATATTTTACTAGTTTCAAAGCTGTTAATCTATATTTAAGAGTGTTATTTTCTTATTAATGAAATAAGCAGAATTTATACTTAACCTATGATATTTGGATCTGTCACTAACGAGTACTAAGGTAACTCCCTTCGACGAGTTGAACTTTATACAGGATAGGTCGCTCAAGAAACAAGAACAAGGGGGAAAATCCCTCCTTTCAACATGACTTAGTTGTAAATCGTCCGGTGACTCGATCCATATCTAGGGAACATAACATAGTATGGCATTTATTGCTGGTTTTGTTTGTTCCATTGAGAGTGCAACTTTAGTTGTTGATTCCCGCTTATTATTTGTTTACTTTTTAATGATTAAATTTGAAAGGAAGGGTAGTTTTCTTTTGAGTTTTTCCCTTAATGATGTATGTTAAACTGGTTCCTGGCTATATGGCATCACTAATCCCCATTATGGTTAGTCTTCATGTTGTCTTGTATTTTGTTGAAAGCTAATGTTCATTGTGCTAACATGTTGGCTTGGCTTGCTCCTTTTTTCCTCGTGTTTTGAACAAAGCTGTCCCTAAGAATTATTTAATTTAGAATCAGTAGTTAACATCAATTGATGATGTTGCATGCATTTTCCCTGTCGTCACTTGCTGGTTGGAACATAGAACCCTGCCATTTTGAAGAGCCAACCACCTCCTTTTGTGCGTCCTCGGCTATCATGTGAAAAGACATGCTTGATACAGTTTTGTTCTAAGTTGGCTAGATCAAAATGATTGTGCTGTATATATTGTTTTTGTCTTGAAGCTCCTTCCAGACAGCCATCACATGTTTTTAGTATCCTGGATTGACAGATGCTGACATCAACTTTTATTTTGTTCCAATATACTTGTAGGCTTGAATTCTTGTTATTCTTTTATGGCATGTTGTGTACTATAATGGCTCTATTTGATCAGCTTCCGTGGGTGTTTTTGATCCACCAGTTTCAAAATCTTATTGTTCATTGTGCCCCAAATGGTTTGTACTTTGTCGGACTAAGCTTTTAAGCACATGGCTGGCTCGGCCTAGAGTTGGTGCATGGGGGGCCTAGTGAACGTGCAGATTGAAAGCTCTGGCCCCTTGTCAGGTAATTTCATTTTCCCTTCTAAATAATTTCTGGTTGAAGGTTATTTGTGAAATTGCTTGGATGGCTTAGTTGTACGGTCATTAAATTTTTAGGTTATGTTTCTATTAAGGTTAAAATACCCTATAAGACCTTATACTTCATAAATTTGGAATTTAGTCCCTATATTTTTTTATTGGATTTTGTCTCTCTTCTTTTCAAATCTTAAACTTTATGTCCAATTGCTAGCATCGTTTAAGCATTTTGAAAAAAAAAAATACTCACATGCTAGCCATGTAACTGAAAAAATGTTGTAATGAACCTAAACTCAACAAAAGAATTTAAATAGTGTTAATGATTGAACTTGCATTTTTAAATCCGCAAATTAAAGGGATTAAATTCCGAATGCATGAAGAGTACACAGATTTAGAGCATATTCTGACCTTCTATTAATATAATCATAGCTTGGTGCCACTTTCTATGTAACCCCGAAGTAGCACTGGTATGGTTACGATTTATAATGGATTCTATCATAATCCATTGCAGTAAAATATAGACACGGTAAAAAAGTCGAAATTATAGAGTAACTGCTATATTATGGTAAATTTTGTATCCGTATAAAAATCTCATAATTGGTAAATGAGTTCCTGTAGAGTTGGTTGTTGACATTGTACCTCTTAGAGATCTTTGTCTTTCCCTGCTTGTTCCATGTATTGCTACTATAGAGTGGGTCGTCGGTCGTTTTGTATTTTTACGATGAATGAGCTGCGTCTGTTGCACGGACCTTGTACAGTTGTACGTGGTGGTGACAGCAGACATGCCCTTCTTAATTCTAATTCCTTGGCGTGATATGTCTCAGGGCTGTTCGTTTTGCCTTTGAGAGGCGAGACTTGGCATCTCATACGCTTGGTGGCCATGGGGAATTCAAGGTCAAGCACTTCGAGGCATGGAGTGGGTGAAGGGCAAGGATATGTCTATGCCCCCTTGTGGTGTTGGTTGATAATGTGGGTAGAAGCAAGGGCAAAACCAGGAGTTATGTCTAAATAAATAAGGGAGGGGGAGGGCAGAGATAAAAAACTTGTATTAAAATGGCTTAAATTAAATTTTAAACTTTTGAAAAGGGTCAAAATTGCAATTGTTCTGGAGTAACTATAATCATAATTATACCATTGAGCCAAGGGGCTAAGTTCGTTGTCTGCCCTTGGCTCATTTTTAGGCAACAATAAAGAAGGGTCTAATTCAGGGACCAAATCGTGGTATAAGTTTAAAAGATTAATGAGTTGCCAACAGCCAAATATCAAATTTTTTGAGGGTAGATTATCTAGGTGGTTATCTCATCAAAATGAATGTGAATATGATGTTGTGTGTATAATTAATAACTATTAGATATTTAACGGTTGAGTGACTAAAATAAAAATATTTTAAAAGTTAAGTGATGAACTTGCAAGAATTTTTATTTATAACCAACTTGTTTACTTTTTATATTTTCAAGGAGAGGAGCCTTGGGGACAAAGCATGACTGTTTTGCTGGTCGCTCCACCATGCTTTTCCGGGACGGTGATCGTCCAACATATATATCTCCAAGGGTTAATTTCTTAGTAAGAGAATTAATGATATAATTGACAAATAACAATTATATAAAGGTTAAAATATGTCATAAGTTTTTATATAATTTGAAAATTTAAAATTTGGTGATTATATTTTTGTTTCCGGAAATTTAATCACTTTATTTTTTAGATTTTAAAATCCAAGTCTAATTATTAAAATTCGTTTGTTAAATTTAAGTTAATTACAATGTCATTTTTTAATTACATGGCTACCAAGTGAGTATTTTTTTTTATTTCAAAATGTTGTGCCAATAAATTGAAAAAAAAGAAAGATTATTAGTGTCAATAGTTAAAATTAAAATTTGAAATCTGAAAAATAAATGGATTAAATTCCTGAAAATAAAAATACAGAGATTAAATTTTAAATTTTTAAAAAGTATAGGGACTTATTACATATTTTAACCTTATATAACTCTATGCTTAATTTTTAACGATATAATAAACAATGAACAAAAAATGTGATGAATTTGTTTATAAAAAAAAACTATGATCCACGTTTGATAGTCAAATTGACTTCGATTAAATTTATAGTTTAATTGAGTCATATCCTTAAACGGAAATAAAAGTTCTTCTAATGTTATTTTATTCGTACATAAAATATCCTTAAACGAAAATAAAAGTTCTTCTAATGTTATTTTATTCGTACATAAAACTTGAAAAATATATCAAAATCGTTAAAATTTGTTTACTTGATCCCAAATTTTACCTTTGGGAAACTCTATTCTTCAAGAAAATGCATGCATTTCCTGATTGAGTGAAATGGAGGAGAATAACTTTATTGAGAATTGAGGGAAAAGGATATAGGACCAATATGTGGACCCTTTTGCATGTTTAAAATGATGATAATTCATGTATATACATACATATATACATATATAGAGAGAGAATGAATGTGAATTCAACAACCCAAAATTTTCCCAATGCCTAAATCACAACTCTTACATTTCCTCCATGTGTTAGCCTTCAATGTGTTCGCCATTGCTGCCGTTATCGCCACCGTTACTGCCGCCACTGTAACGCTACAACTCAAGGAAGCCCCGCAATTCTATAATTCTCCGGATTGCCCTTCAATAACTAATATCGAAGACGACCCGAACGGTGAATCTTCCATTTTCTGCTCGGACCAAGCTGTTCATGTGGCGGTCACCCTTGACTCGGCTTACATTCGTGGCTCGATGGCAGTGATCCTTTCGGTCCTTCAACACTCCTCTTGCCCTCAGAACATTGTCTTCCACTTTGTCACCTCCGCTGCCGCGAACGTGTCGTTCCTACATGCAACCATCTCTTCCTCCTTCCCTTACCTAAACTTTCAAATCTACCCTTTCGACGACGCCTCCGTTTCACGCCTTATCTCTACGTCAATTCGTTCGGCTTTAGACTGTCCTTTGAATTACGCTCGAAGCTACTTAGCTAACCTTCTCCCTTTATGTGTCACCCGAGTCGTGTACCTCGACTCGGACTTAATCCTTGTCGACGACATAGGTAAACTCGCCGCGACACCACTCGGAGACAACTCGGTGTTAGCCGCACCACAATATTGCAATGCAAACTTCACTTCTTACTTCACCACGACATTCTGGTCGAACCCTTCGTTATCTTTAACGTTCGCGAACCGTAAACCATGCTATTTTAACACCGGTGTAATGGTAATGGACCTCGATCGATGGAGAAACGGAGATTACACAACGAAAATCGAAGAATGGATGGAAATTCAAAAGCAGATGAGGATCTATGAATTGGGTTCATTGCCACCATTTTTATTGGTTTTTGCCGGGAACATAGTGCCGGTCGATCATCGGTGGAACCAACATGGCCTCGGCGGAGACAATTTCCGAGGCTTATGTCGGAATTTACATCCCGGTCCGGTTAGTCTTTTACATTGGAGTGGTAAAGGGAAGCCATGGGCAAGGCTTGATGCTAATAGGCCTTGTCCTTTGGATGCTTTATGGGCGCCTTATGATCTTTTGCAAACTCCATTTGTATTGGATTCTTGATGGGAATTGAACACTTGTTTTGTTGCTGAGAAAGTGAAAGAATCGGCGAGAAACGGTGTAGGAGCTCCGGCCCGGAGATTTAAGTTGTTTATTGTAAAATATACAGTGCATATTATATAATGTTTCATCTATTGTATATACGATAATTGGAATCAAAATCTGTATAGCAAAAGAGCTGGGTTTTTTTGGGTGAGCTGTAATTTTCATGTATTTTTGTTGAATAAAAATAAATTCCCAATAGATTTTTTTAGGAAATTTTTTCGGAATTTAATTTATTTACTTTCTAATTTCGCAATTTAGTAATTCCGTAGACGTTAAAATTAAGAAATAACGTGTTTAAATATACTCTGAACCCATATTCTCTTAATTGTTACAATAATAACGTGTCAACTATATTAAGGCTCAATCTATTTACATTAGTTTTGAAACTTGATAACTTTTCTTAATTTGATCCGTGAACTTGAATTTTATTAGGGTGTCGTAACACAACACTTGAGAATGTTGCATGCTATCACTTGAAAATTTAAAATAAATCTCAAATATAAAAAAATTATTTAAAAAAATTAGGTGATAATGTAGCACAATCTAGGTGTGCCATGTCATCATACCTGAAATGAAATTCAAGTTTATATATCAGATTGGGAAAAGCTACCAAGTTCCAAAACCAATAGGGATTAAAAAAGAGTACAAGGACCAAGGTGAAAAAAATCATCAAATTTAGGACTAAGGGTGTGTTTGATAAATTGAAAATTTAAACGTTGAAAAATTAAGTACTAAATTTTCATTATTAAATTTTATAAGTGCTGAATTTATATTAGAATATTGTGTAGTAAATTAGTAAATATATGTACGGAATATAATTATGTTATTTGATAAAAATAAATACTAATTTTTGAATGACTATTTTTTAATTTTAATATTATTAATATAATATTTTATATTATTTTGGATAGTTAGATAAAAGACATTTTTTAATATAATTTATTTTAATTTTTTAATACTTAATATTTTCGTGATAAATTAAAATGATTTAAAATATAAAAAATAATATTTACTAAAATGAAATTATTAAATGCAAATTTTCATAAAAATAAAAAAATAAAAAAATGATATGTTAAACATTTATTTTATAATTTTAATTATTAATAAATATAATTAAAATGACAAACAAGTTGAAAAAGAGAGGTAGTGAGGACTGAGGATAAGCATGTAGAAAATATGGTCAATTTATTAAATAGTTAAAGATGATATTTTTGCATCAACTCAAACATCATTTCATGCCTTTATATAATAATTAATATAATATAATTTAAAAATAAGTACTGTTGATTAAGTTTTAATTCAGTTACTATTGATATTATTATCAATGTAAGATGATGTGTGTCCGACCGTGTTGAAATACGTTTATCCTCCTATTTAAAGATTATGATGAATTATGAATAATTTTAAGTATTGTATAAATTTAAAAAAAATAAATTAAATGCTTTACTTTAAATTTTATATTATTTTAAAAATTAAATAAAATTAATAAAGAGTGTCGGTGGGTTTTACATTAAGGAGATGGGAACATGAATATCATCGGGGCTTCGGTGTATGCCACGTGGCATGACTTTGAAAAGGTACGGTTGTGATTAGGGATAAAAGTCCAAGCGTGTGGGGTCAAATATTCTCCTTTATTATTAATTAGTTTATAGGGGCTGAGAAAAATTTTAAAATTTTGAGGGGGCTAAAGATAAAATATTTAATTTTAAAAGGATTTAGATTATATAGTTATTTTTTAGGAGAGGCAAATATTATAAATATTCCATTTATTTGAATGATTAAAGGATTTAAAATGAATGATTAATACTTGAGAGGAACTACTAATGATATTTTTCTATTTGATCAGGAAGGTCTAAGTCCCTTGCCTGCCCCCTAGTTTGTGAGGCGAGTCTAATTCTCCAATTGCTTGAGTCGGGTTAGGTCAGTTAAAGATAAAACTCATCCCGTCCTGCTCCAAGATAATTACTAAAGTACCCTTATATAATATTCTTGTGAGAGGTCACTTAATCATTATTCTATTAATAAAAATATACAAAATTTTAAATTGTGGCATTTTCGATTCAATCGGATTGAAATTAGGTACAACTTTGATTTATTGAATCGGGTTTGAAATGAGTAAAATAATCTTAGTTTTGAGTCAGAGAAAAAAATACCTTGCCCCACCTGATTACCATCTCTAAAGGTGAGATTGGATGAGTAGTATATTTATCTGCGGTTAATGTAAAAATAACGGTGGCAATAAAACAATACCGTACTAGACCGTACCACACTGCCCAGTCCATTCCATCCCGAGTCAATAATCCTATATATGAAACTAGTGTTCAAAGTCATTGATTCATATTCACCATTATTATAATTATTATATGTAAAAATGCAAATTAGTCCAAGAGTCATATAATTGGGTCCCTCTTCTATATGCGAAGAAGCTACGTATCAATTTCTTCGTGCCTTCTTTTAATTAATTTTCCCAATCACGCAACTTCCTATGCATTGATCGCCCTTCTAATATGCTTACACATTAATTTATTTGCATAGCAATGTGAAAACTAGGCTAAGTTTTTCACCAAATAATTACTTTTTCCTTTATTATATCATATATCAATTCGGATTTTCATTTTCGGACTTGAATATTGCGAATTCAGATTTTAAAATTACTATTCATAACAGATTTAAAACAAATGCAGATAGATATCATAAATATCTATTATTTAAATTCGTATTGCTTATTCAAATAATAGATGCGGATTCAGATTTGAATATCTAAGTCTATCGGTTACAGTGATTATAGATTTGGTTATATATATATATATATATATAAAGAATTTTAGTAGATTTAGATATCCAAAAAAAATGATTGGAAATTTGAAATGGTTTTTTGTTTAGATTTAGAGACTTGATGAATAGAAAACTCAGATAATTTGTGGAAAATAAATAGATTCGAATTTTAAGGTGGATTTATAGTTTTAGATTCAAATAATTAAAAGAAATAAAATACCCAATCCATTGCTATTCGTAAGATAACTTGAATATAAAATGACTCAAATCGATAACCCTAAATAATCAAAACTCTAATTGATCCAAACATAAAATGACTGACCTAGAAAACTCAAATAAAATTCAAGTCATTTATAAAAGCCATTGATTCGAATTCATTTAATTGAAATCTTAAACTTAAAAACGATTTAAACTTAAAATGATCGAAACTCAAAATAATTTGAATAAAAAACCTAAAATTATTGAAGGAATAATCCAAAAATAAAATAACATGAATGTGAAATCACTTAAACAAGTCTTTGCTTAGCAATGTGAAAATTAGACCAAAAGATTTCCTTCTTAGCATCTCTCTCTCTCTCTCTCTCTATATATATAAGTTGGCTCAAGTTAATTACCTTAATGAAGATGGTTTTCATGGGAATTGTTACAATTTCAAAGCCTACCAAATGGTTTTCCAACAAGGGTTTAAGCTTAAATTTCCCTCCCTTTCTCTCAAAATCCAAGTCCTCAACCTCGTTACCGTTGTTACCGCCGACTGTCCCTCTACCGCTACTAAATAAAACAACTAAAAAAGAAGAGCTTCGACAAGTTTTCCATCGTTTCGACCACGACGGGGATGGGAAAATTTCGAGTGAGGAACTCAGTGCTTACTTTGCTTCTATAGGAGACAACGTGTCAAGCAACGTGGTACGAAGGGTCATTAAAGATTTCGATAACGACGGAGATGAACTGTTGGGGTTTGAGGACTTCGTCGAGTTGATGGAAGGAGGTGACGATGGCGATGATATTAAGAGGGCGTTCGAGATGTACGAAGGGGACAAAGGGTGTGGGTGCATAACTCCGGTGGGGTTGCAACAAATGCTTGGTAGATTAGGGGATGTGAGATCATATGAAGAGTGTAAGGCCATGATTGGGGTGTTTGATCTTGATGGTAATGGAGTGCTTGATTTCAATGAATTTCAACATATGATGAAAGGTGTTGAACCAAATAGAAATGAAATAGTGAGCGTAAAGTAGAGTTGCATAAGTGAATGAATTATTGTGTAGTGATAAATGATTTGTGTTGTCGGGGCAATTCATTTCCCTTTTTTGGCCAATTTTGTTAAGATAATTGTTGATCGTATAGATTCTTTTATGAAAAAGAACACATCTATACGACCAATTATCAACAAGAAATATCGGTTGAGTCTTAACTCAATGAATATAATTGTTGTTGCAATAATTAGAAGGATCGATGTGAAATTCGAGCACGTTTAAGTATATATTATTTTTCTATTTAAGGGTTTGGGGAAGTTATATGTAATAAATATTGAATCATATTTATATTGTATGAAATGTATCAATAATATATGAAATTATACATAAGAAATTACTGACAAAGTGGAATTATATTTTATTAAATAAGATTTATTTTAATAAAAAAATTATAATTCACATAAAAAATCTATTAACATTGTAATTTTATATCTGCAAATTTGATCTAAGACATCAATTCAATAAACTGTTTAAGTTCCATAAGTTGAATATTCTGCTATGAAAATGATCATATTTACTTATAATAATAAAATATAATGAATAACTTCTTTCCCTTCCCATATATATATATATATATGGTAAATTACACTTAATATCACTAAATTATTAGTAAGTTTAAGTTTTGGTCACTTAATTTTAAAAAATTACAAAATAATTATTGAATTATTCTAAAGTTTTCATTTAAACCATTGAAATATTAAAAAATATTTATTTAAGCCATTAGACTGTTAAGTTTTTTTTTTTAAATGTTAGACTAGTAAGCTCTAAGCGGCAATTTGGCCATTAGTATGGTGGTTCAATACCCATTGACAAGTCGATTTAATGATCAGTGTTAGAGAACGGAGAAGAAAGCTGTTTGGATTTTGGTTTGTAATTTCGTAATATTCAAAGCTGTTTTATGATAAAAAAACTAAATTGTAGAAGAGAAAGGGTAGGAGAGTTTTCGATTGGTACAAGGGGTACGAATAGAGAAAGCCATATAACAACGATTTTAACAATCCATGATAATTTTGTATTTGGGTCCGAGTAATGAAAGAAGAAGTCATTCTATGTTTTTGAATTTTTGTTTTTATATTTGAAAAAAAATCTGAGTCATGGGCAAGAAAATAATACTTCGAATAAAGAATAATGTCAAAAAAAGTACAGAGAAAAAAACCCCAATAAGAAGGAACTCGTTTGAATGTTTTGATATTTAAGCAATTGAGTCATAAAGTCATATGCAGACACCTGATTTAGGCAAGAAATTTGAGGGTTGATGATGTCAAAGGTTTGAATAAATTTTGACGATATTTGCGTGAAAACTTGTATGAAAATTTACGTGTGTTTTATGTTGATATGACAACTATTTATCTTATATGCTATGTTCATAAATAATTTAATAATTGTAATAATATTAAAAAAATTAAAAATAAAAAAGAGCTTGTAAGTACACTTGAATTGCATGTTTAAAAATTTAATGTTTTTGTTAGTATTTTCGTTAGAAAAGAAATAATTCGACTCTTTTTGAAATATTAATGGTCACATTCGACTTCTTTTTGGTCTAAATTTAATTTCAAAATAAATAAACAATTTAAAGGCAAAAACCTAATTGGACATACTAAAAGCTATGAATAAGGACCTAATCGCGTAAACAAAAATTATGAGGGACAAAAACTGTAATTACCATGACATTCTTTTTACATATTTATGTTGCTCATAGGGGTAAAAAGTCTAGCTTGGAAGTTAAATATACATTTGATTTTTATGCAATGGTAATTGTGTGTTTTACAATTAATTTCAAGAGGAACAGAGATATTTTTGGTCAAACACTTTGACCAAATGCTATTTGTGGACTTTGAGACAAAGGTGGGCCCTTACTGGCTTATGGTCCGAACTATAAATGTCATCAACCGACTCGTAACAGTGCAAATTTGCTGTAATTTTATTTGGATCTTCGATCTTGAACAAGATTCGATCTGTCCATGCTGGAACTCGAACCTATAAAATGTAATAAAATAAATGTAAAGTGAGAATTCATAGTTTAAAGATCAGATTAACTACACAATACTTATCTAAATTATGTTTCAAATTTTAAATTAGTATCAAAACTTTAAAATTTTTTAATTGAGTCATTAAGGCATCAATATTATATAAATTAGTATCTTCTATCGGGGTGAATCTAAAAATTTTGTTTAGGTAGAATCGAGATAAATTATTTTTTTGGGAGCTAAAATTTTGTTCTAAAGACTTAAATTAAATTATTAATCATTCATAGAGGTCAAAATTACAAATTTTTAACTAAAAAGGTTAAAAAGGTTTAGATTGAATGTTTTGATTTTTTGGAGGAGCTTAAAAGAAGTTTCCCAATTTAACCAAGGGGTGGCTAAGGCCCTTGACTTTGCCCTATTCACAAACTAAAGTGTTAAATACTAGCTCGGATTTAACGTGGAGCATATTTAAAATATGTGGATTAAATGTTAAGCACGTGTGAATTTATTGTATGGACAACTTGAACGTGATATGTTAATCAATAAGGAATAGCCTTCATAAGTTTTAATAATATTGGTTATTTTCTAACTTGTTATATCTAAGCTATCCATGCAATATGTACACATGTTTAAAATTTTGTCTATATATTTTAAATATATTTATGATAGATCCAAACTGATATTTAAACAATAAGCTAACATCTCGGGATGACCTAAACCCAAAATCATTCGAACCTAAAAATAATTTAAAAAATTGAACCCTAATTCAGGATAACAAATAAAAAGAGGATTGTAGTTTATATATCACCTTGTAACTAGTATCATAATTGCTGCTGCCTATATTGTATTTATAAGTTGGTTTGAAGGCGAGTGTTCCCTCACAATATCCATTGAAAATCTGCCCTCTTTCAGCCTCTTGAAGGAGCTGATCTTTGCTTCTCAGCAGCTGAAAACAGCAACAAAACAAAGTTGATGCAAATTAGGCAAATGATTGCTGAAAAGTTGAAAACTAGTGAAAGCTCGGTAGAGAAGTCTGTGAAGTATTGTTCGCTAAAACTGATAGTACGCATGTCCATTGGTGCCATTTAGGGCTTGGGTTCAAACCTTAATAATGGCAAATGGTCACCATTTTCTTGGTAGGTGATTGTGCACCTTGCAGGACCTAATCCAACGAATTTATCCACGTTAGGCGAACAATACTTCAAATACTTCCCCTAAAAAAAGAAAGATGGACTGACTTTGTGAAGGTTTCTGTGTATTAAGTTCCGGGCGGGGTCGGTGTTGATGCCTTGGAGCCTGTAATTGAGGTCGCCCAACCATATGGTGATGTGTGCGGGGTTGGTGTAAGGTTTGTTGCAGTACTTGGAAAACAGAGAGTGCGATATGTGCTGGCACTGTGAATTTCTCTCTTCTACGTTCCGAGCATGAGCTGTTTAAGGACCAAATTATGAATCAAATCAAGGGGAATTTCGAATGAATGAAAATCTTAATTGATATATAATTACACCTATCAATTCTCACAATTCGAATAATTTCTATCCAAATGTAATCCAATTAGCTTTGATAATAAAAATATTTAAATTTATCTGTACTATGAATGACTCCAACCGAAAATGATTTGAATCCGAAATGATCTATCTAAAATGATCTGAATCCGAAATTATCTGAATTCAAGTGTCAAACCTAAATAATAATAAAAATCATGAAATGACTTGTCTAACAAACTCGAATGACCCAAAGCTTAAAACAACTTGAACTCAAAATGACTCGAACTTGAAATGACCAAAATCCAAAATGATCATAAAATTTAAAAACTTAAATTGATTTGATTCAAATTGACTCAACCTATAACTGATTTAATTTGTCCGATAATGACCTGGAATTTTAAAGCTTGAATAGACTCATCTATATTCAAATCTGATCCACCTCAAACATGAAATGGATTGAATCCAAAATGATCTAAACTTAAAATGACCCTGACCCAAAATGTTCCAAATAAGTAGCTTGAAATGATTCAAACTTAAGTGTCAAAATTGAATGAACATACCCAAAATGACTTGTCTAACAATCTTAAATGATCTGAACTCAAAATAATCTAAATTTTACATGCCTCGAACACAAAATGACCTGAATATGAAATTATACTTTTAAATTCCAAGCTAATTCGACTCAAATTGATACGAGGGTGGTAGTAGTAGCTCTGGTTTATTTGTGGGGGGGCACTAAATGGAGCTATAAATCCCATTAATGATATGAACTCAAATTTGTTTGGTTAAGGATGCCTTATAATGATGCTGATAATTGAAACAAAACGGGGCTTACCAGAGAGATGACAAGTGATAAACACCAACTTGAGTCCTTTGTAATTGATACTGATTGCCACTGCCCCTTTCTTTCTTCTCCTCATTCCTCCACACCCTCCTACACCATGCTTATCCACCTTCATTTCTACATTTTGTAATTGCCCCCACAAAAAAACACCAAAAATCAATCACCCCATCTAAGCTTAAAAAAAGTATAATGCTAAATTTATCTCTTAATCAATCACCACAAACCAACTACCATGAAAATTAATGAATAAAGATCATATTGACAAAAAATGTAAACATTGAGGACTAAATTTATCATTTTGTCAAAAAAATGTATCTTAATTTACCTTCGACGAACATGTACGAATCCTTCGTTCCAAACACATATAGTTGCAGAGACTGCATAGTTGCCTCCCCCAACAATCTGATATTCATATACATACATGTACATAGAGAGATTAAATGCAAGTCTTAGAACAATAAAGAACACAAGAAAGAGAAACTGCAAGTCTTAGAACAATAAAGAACACAAGAAAGAGAAACTTACTCGTGAGTATCAACTAGAGCATCCTGCAATAATTTTGCAAGGTCCTTTCTAGGCACTTCTTGCAAGCCAACCACAAGTAAATCGAACCCACGGTTGTTCCCAAACAGCTCCACCAGATCTTCATACGAGACCTTAATATATATATATATGTTATTATACTGCACGATGATGAATGATTTGATTAAGATTATTACAAGAACTTGGATTTGATTCAAACCTGTCCATTCATGTTCCAAGTGACCATGCAAATGCAAAGGTCGGAATTTGTGGAGAAATTGCAGAGATTATCAGCCATTACAGACTTTATTCCATCATGGGTTGGAGCTGGTTTGTTGAGAGAATAATCAATGGCTAGTTTCTTCCTCTTTGATCTTTTCACGTACCCTTTACCACCCTGTATTGTGTTGTAATTTCCCATAGCTTTTTAGCTTGTTGATTGATTAACCTTACGAGCAAGAGGTGTGATTTTAATATAAATACGAAAGCTTTTTTTTGGTTTTTGCCTTTGGCGGTGAAGATTTTAAAAGAAAATTATGGGTTAATATACCATTTGGTACTTAAATTTTGTCACAAATTTCACTTCATTACTTGATTTTTTTGTTCCAATTAAATACTTGAGTTTGATTTTCATGTTCAATTTAATACTTGAGATTTTTTTTTAAGGGGGGTTGGCTCTCTTTCGAGAGAAGACACTCTAGTGGTAGTGCTTTTACAGCTAAGACCCTTTAAAGGTATGGGCTCGAGCCTCATTAATGCCAAATGCTAAACATTTCTTTGGTGGACTAGGCACTCCTGTTAAACTCCGTGAACCCCTTTGGGCCTTTTCAGAGTCGGAATACAAAAACTCAAGGCTAAAATTGAGCATAAACACCCTGAGAACAATACTTTCATTGAGGGTTCGAGACTTGCCTAGAGACCAACCCCTTAACAGTGCTTTTGTATTTTTTTTTCTATAACACATATCAAATATTCATTAGGCCATATGATGTTATTTAGTTTCCATATCAAATCGAATATTGATGCCAAACTTAAGTATCAAATTGAATTAAAAAAAAACTTAAGTACCAAATTAAATATTAAAACTAAAATCAAGTACTAAATGATATATTAACCCAAAGATAAAAGTCAAATAGTTTGAAATCTTCTGTTAAATGATAAAATCTTATTGGAAAACTATGATTGGACTGTCTTTTTTGGTCTACGAGTTAGGTTTGGGAAATTTGACAATATTAAAGGTTATATAATAAAAGTTGAAAACGACAATGTTTAGCCATTTCTAACAAGCAAACCCTTGCAAGGATATGCATCCATTGAACAACATATTTAATCGTATTATGAGCAATGATTAGCTAAACTAGAAAATGTCGATGGGGCTTCAAGATTTTGTTTGAAGTATTTATGTCGTAACTAGTATCCGAATTGCATTTTGTTTCCTCTATTAAAAAAATAGCTAAGTTAATTCATCTACGTTAAATCATATTTCTGTTAAAAATTCTATCTATTTCAATTGTTAAAAATCAATCCCTATATATTAACATAAGTCACTTGTACCTATTTAGTTCTTTCGTCAGTTACGCTAATTTTTAGTTGTATATGTAAAAGATCCGTTTGCTCTTTGATCGAACATACAATGACTAATTTGTCTATTTTTTGAATAAAATGGGTAAAATATAATCTGACTCTTAGTGCAGAACATAGACTTTCATGATAATTTTACTTGTTTATGATATTTTATTCATGCTTTTAAATATATGAAATTTTTAATGAAAAAATTTAAATATATTTATGTCATATATATATATTGAAATTGGAAGTCTCTACATTGTTTGAAAGTTGAAACCATCAACGAGAACCATAATTTTTCTTTTTGTTTGAACCATAGAAAGTATTGTCAAAAATAAATATATGATCCATTTGGTTTGCTTGTAAGTTGATCTAACTTGCAATATCGTACCAAGGTTCTATTATTGATAAAGATGGAGGCTTACTAGGTGCGATGTATAGACTAAACTTACCATCTTAAATATTTTTAGTTTTACGGGTTAAGTGATAATGAGTTCGCTGTATATTAAATAAAATGGTAAATTATATTAATAGTTACTCAATTGATAAGTGTTTTTTTATCACTCAAATATGAAAAATTACAAAATGATCCATTACTAGCTGATAAATAATTAACGAAAACATGATATAGCACCTTTTGAAGTTGGCATAATAACGACTTTAACCTTCAACCTTTATTCGTTAGGTTAGTTTAGTTTTGATTCTATAAAAAATTATAATTTATAATATATGGGTTAGGCTCAAGCTTGAGCCCAGACTGACCTATTCCACTTTCTAATTTTGTAATATATTATATTTGTCATTTTAATATATTATATAATTTTTAATATATTCGAGGTATGAGCACATGTAGGAGATTATCTAAAAGACTTTGGAAGTGCAAGATAATACGATGACGTTTTAGTAAGTAAAATGCGTAGGACATTATCGTCTATTCCTTGTACGTTATCCTCTCCCAGTCTCGCAGCTGAACTCTGCTACACTCTTTAACACCATCACAAAAAGGCTACTGTTTTTAGCTAATCACAAATCCATATTTTCCCTTTCACAAAATAAAAAATGGCTCTTTCAATTTCTTCCTTAACATCATCCCTTTCTTCGCTTTCATTTTCCTCTCAGATTTCCCGGAATCCAAGCAGTATCTCAATTGCCCAACGACCGAAAAACTTGCACATTTCCCTGTCCTCTAAACACACTCGTTCCCTTTCAATTTCCGCTACGGTGGCTGCTCCGGTTGAGACTGAACCGGTTGAGAACCTGAAGAAGTTCGTTAAGTCTAGGCTCCCTGGTGGGTTTGCTGCTCAGACTATTATAGGGACGGGACGAAGGAAATGTGCCATTGCTCGTGTGGTTCTTCAGGAAGGAACTGGGAAGTTCATTATCAATTACCGTGACGCTAAGGTAAAAAATTGAACTATTCAGTTTCTGGGTGTTTTTGTAACAGTTAAATTAGCTGTCTCTAAGATGTTTGATAAAATGTTTGTGTTGGGCCAAATCGAGTTGTAGAAGAAATATTAGTGACCCAAAGTCAAATTAGATGCCTTTCAGATGTTTGATAATATGTTGTGTTAGACTAATTGAAGTTTTAGAAGAAAAATGAATGACGCAAAGACAAATTAGTTGCTTTTCAGATGTTTGATAATATATTTGTGCGGATAAATGTGAAGTTTACATTTAATTGTGGTTAATATAAATATATAAAAATTTGATTTTGATTCAATTATTTACATTTAAAGAAATGAAATAGTGTATTTATTTTCGTATCGAATTAATATAATTGTTTGAATCTAATATAACTTAAAATGGTGTTAATTTGATAATTTTGTTAGAAAATTGAATTAAATTAAAATTTTATGTAAGAATTTATGGATTGGATTAAACTTATTTATAGCTTTGATATTTAACCTTATGTTTTTCTTAGCCTAATAGGTATTAGGTAATAGGCTAATTCAAGTTTTAGAAGAAAAAAAATATGACCCAAAGACAGGCTATGAAGAATGATTAGCAATTGCTATATAATGCTTTGAAATTTTTGGTTCAGGAGTATCTTCAAGGGAACCCATTATGGTTGCAGTACATAAAAGTTCCATTGGTGACATTGGGGTATGAAACGAGTTACGATGTATTCGTGAAAGCTCATGGAGGTGGGCTTTCGGGACAGGCACAGGCAATCTCACTCGGCATTGCTCGTGCATTGCTGAAGGTGAGTGCCGATCATAGGAGCCCGTTGAAGAAAGAAGGGCTTTTGACCAGAGATTCAAGGGTGGTGGAGAGGAAGAAAGTTGGTCTCAAGAAGGCTCGTAAAGCTCCACAGTTTTCCAAACGTTAAGTGGATGGAAAACTGGGGATATATATACATCGCTTTCATGGTTGGTTTGTAGAAATTCAGTAACATTTGCTGATGAATTTTTTTTACAAAAATTCTAAATTGTAGAAGAACCCTTTTTGATAATGTAGATCTTGTTCTTGATTGGTTGTGCTGATGAACATTTCTCTTGCATTTCATGTGAGGAATGTTGATCCTTAGTCTATTGTTACTTAAGGGTAAAAGTACCAATATAAGATTACATTTTGTCTTTTTTACTACGTTACATCAAAAAATAAAATGATTTTTTTTAGTTAAAAATTTCATTCATTGCAATGGTTGAGTCAAATTTTCATCATTAAATGCATTTAAAATAGCTCCCACTACATGAAATTTCTGTAATGTAATTGACAAAATAAAACCATCCAAAAGGCCCTTAATTAAGATTGATTTAAGGAGTATATGATACCAATTCAATTAAGATAGCATTTGGAGCTAGGATTCTATAATATAGATTTAGATTTCAAACATAATATAAATTGAGCATCAAATTACTTAGAAATTTAACATTTATGATAATTTTTTTAATGAATTTATTAGATGTCTATTTTTGTAATGAATATAAAATTCTCTACTAATTTGCTCATAATATATGTACCTTATTTTTACCATTTACCATTTACATAATAAATGGAATCCAAATTCAAATTTTGAAAACCACAAAAAAGAATTTGAAAAATCTAAAAATATTAAAAAAACGTGAAAAAATCAACAATGTTAGTTTCATTAAAAATTATTTACCTTCTAATAAATATATCCACTAATCTAAAAAATTACCAAAAATTATAAGTAGAAGTATAACACAAATTACAAATAATACATATGTGATTAATTAAAATTAAAATCAAAATCAATTTAATACAAAACACAGCAGATCGAAAATCAGGACATATTCAAATCTAGACTAGAATAAATTTGAATAAGACTCACATATAATGAAACTTAAGCCTAGAACAATCCAAAAAAGAAACCACACATAGTGTGACTCAAAACTCAACACATCAAAGCCGCAACACCTCAACCTTTCTGAACGAAGCCACCAATAACATGCCTATGCACATATACATAATTGAGTTTAACAAAGTTACGTGTGATCAGCATAAGAAGTTAGAAACTAAAATTATTTGCCATCTATTTATTCTTACCTGCTCTTATGGGGGATAGAATGGGTCTTCGAATTTAATGCAATGTTGTCTTTTTTCTTCAAATTGCAAAATAGATCCTCGAATTTAACAGAAGTCGTCACTCACCAAACCTGAAAGTGTATTTAGACAATCATATCATAAATTCATCAAATGAAAACTATTAATAATAGATATGAATGAAATGATACTGCAGATGTAGACATCCTTATTCACAAAAATGTAATGCTCAAATCCTTTTTACATAATTCTTGAATATGATTAAAATTAAGAATATTCTTATTTAAAATTAAAATTCAAAAGTAGAGAATCACCTGCTTATCGATTTCAATGTACGGAATGTGGGCTATATTGGGCCAATCCTCTCCTCTCACTTTCTTACACCGTCTTTTCAGGTGGGGGCATCCTTCGATTCTTAGTGTTTCCAAAGCATTGAGGTTACGTACCCCTTGGGGCAATGACTTCAAATTAGAGCAACGCTCTATCTCCAGTTTTGAAAGCAAGGTGAGGTGTTGTATCTCATCTGGGAGAGAAATTAAACCCCTACAATCCCAAATCCTCAAATATCGAAGAGAAGAGAGGTGTTGGAGGTTAACTCTGGACATCCATTAATAAGTAAGTCTTCGAGTGAAGTCAGATATCGCACCCCCTCAGATAAAGAGGCTAATGTCTTGCAATGTTGGATATACAGTGAAGACAAGGAAGATAAGCCCTGCAATCCATTTACCGGAAGGGATAGAAGGCTGCTACAATCAGATAAACACAAAGTTTGCAAAGAGCTGAGGTTTTGTAGTCCTGCAGGCAAGGTTTCAATTGAGGGAACTTGAATATGCAAGTATTTAAGGGAGGATAGATTATCCAGCAGATCGGATGAAGACTTTAGACTACAAGAATGAACAGACAACCTATCAAGTTGACCCGGTAACTCAGTGAAGTCACTAATCTTGAGAGAGGTAAGAACCGTGGCATTCATAATCAAAGGTGTGAGCAAAGTAACATTAGTTCCTCCAATATGTAGATCTTTTAGAGATTGAAGCATTGGCAGTTTAACCAACTTAGGACAGTCATTGATAGTTAATGAACTCAGGAGAGGAAAATGTTCTCTACCATTCACTGTTGTCCATTCCTCCAAACATGGCACCTTATGTATACTGAGAACCTTGAGTGATGGAAAAGAACTTTCCATATCACCATAGAAGCTGTTGTCAATATACTTCAGAGCACCCATTCCACTAATATAAAGGAACTTAAGGAAGCGCAATTTCCCTAGAGGTGGTAGTTGATGGTATCTTTCACAGTTTTCTAGTGAGATTTCAACAAGTTTTGGTAGAGGCAGATCCATCATCCAATATGGAAACATCAAACCTTGGTAACCAACAATGCGTAACTTCTTCAAGTTTGAATGAGGTTGGAGAGCACTAAGAATCTCTTCATCATTTTGATGATGAGAGTTCTCGGTGCTGCATACTCGCGAACATAAGTTGCTGCTTACTGGCCAAGATAAGCTAAGTGCTTTTAAATTGTGCTTCTTTATCAAATTTGCATTTTTAGCTTCCATCGAACTCTTCACGTTGTGAAGTCCTTTGATGCTTAATTCCCCCTCTAGGGCCAAGTCTTTCAACTCATCAATGCCGCAACCATCTTCCTTTCCCACAATGAACATGCTAAGCTTGCGTAAAAAAGACAATTGTCCCAATGCAACAGGCGTGGAAGTTAGTGCATAGCAACGTCTGATGTCGAAGTACCTAAGATTTTTCAAGTTCTTCATACCTTCGGGTAACTTTTTAAGAGGCCAACAATTTATGAGGCTTAGTGTCTGCAAGTTATGAAGAGAGCTTGTTGATTCAGGTAAAGTTTTCAAAGGAGAATGGTGAAGGCGAAGATACCTCAAGTGTTTCGAAATTTTAAATGAAATATTGCCAAAATTATAACCCAAATCCAACACCTTGAGATACTTTTGTTTGCTGAAGAAACGGGAACGATTAGAGAGGTTACTGCAATCATTGCCCACGATCAAAGATTGCAGCGGTTGCAATGTGGTTAAGTCCACAACGCTTGTCGATAGACTGCTATTATTAACAAACAAGTGACGAGCAGTTTTTGGAATTTGTGTCCCCTCATTTGGCTCAATCACACAGCACTCTTGTCCCATAATCGATGTTGCAAGATCATGGATGAGATCATGCATTTTACATGTAACAGTTCCATCGATATCCTCATCGATTTCTTGAAAAAAGGACCTCCAAGTTAATTCAGAGAATATTTCACAACCCATATCATGCAAATCCAATGCTCCTCGAGAAGGAATAAATCCATTTGCCATCCATAGTCCTATAAGCTCGTCCTTTGTCATGACAGAATCTTTGGGAAATATCGAGCAAAATGAAAAACATTGTTTCATATACGGTGGAAGATTTTCATAACTTAGCCTCAACACAGCTAAGATTCTGCTTCCCTCATCTTCCAAATCCCATATCTCACTATCTTTGACACGTAGCCATTCACTTTCTTGACTTTTAAAACGCAATATGCTTCCTATGGCCTTAATTGCCAACGGTACCCCTCCACATCTCTGCACTATTTGCCTCCCAATGGTTTCCAGGTCGGCGTTGGTTCCGTTCGTTCCCATCCCAAAGGCTCTTTGCTTGAATAAAGACCAAGAATCATCATCCGATAAACATCCCAAGCGATACAAAGGAGTTGTAGCCATCATAAGAGCAACTTTCTCGAGTCGAGTAGTGACAATCACTGTACTTCCTTTCCGTCCACACTGTAGAGCTTGTTTCAATCTATCAAACTTGTCGTCGTACTCATTCCACACATCATCTAGTACGAGCAAAAACCGTTTCCCAACAAGCTTCTCTACTAAACACCGCTGCAGGGGATCTAGCTCTTGGATATCACCCCAGTTCCCTCCAAAGGATTCCACAATCGCTTTAGTCAACCTTTTTATATCAAAATCATCAGATACACACACCCAACCTCTCAAATCGAAGACTTTGGCCACATTTTCGTCATTGTAAACCAATTGAGCAATTGTTGTCTTACCAAGACCCCCCATTCCGCATATTGCATAAACAGAGAGGTCATCATGGTGACTCACATTACAAAGTAACATACTAACTATTTTTTCCTTCTCATCAGCTCTGCCAAATACTTCCGATTCTTTCACAAGGGAGCTGGTTTGCCTATCCTCATTCCGTTCAATTTCAGCTTCTCCCACACCCTCTCTCAAGTGGAACTTACTTTTCTCTCCAGCAATGGCATCTAATTTCTCCCTTAAATTCTTCAACTTACGTGCCATATCTAAGCGAAACAAGAGCGGATTCCGCAAAGAAAAGAAGCTGGTTACCTGGCTTCTTGCATCCGTATGCAGGCTACGACTTAGAGCTTCGGTGTAGAAATCTTCGAGCACAACTTCCAGATCGTAAGCTGCTTGTTTGAGCTTCCCAAGCCAGTTCTTGATAGCTTCACTCTTCCGTTGCTTCTCCTCTGCATCTTGGAGCACAGCTTGGATTGTAGTAAGAGTACTTTCAAGACTCTCAACTTCTGTTTTGAGGCTCCCAGCAAGTTCCAGCCCTTTCAAGGACCACGAGTTCAAGCCGTCCAACATGGCACCGACAAGGGGTGAAAGAAATACCTCTGCCATGTCCAATCTCTCTTAAAATTTCACAGCCAGCAAAGTAGCAATTGGTAACTAAGGAACCAACTATGGGTATATTCAAAGACAAAGAAAGAAGCAATTTCACATAAATTTGTATCAGCCTGAATGAGTAAACAAAGAAAAGCTACTGTTTCCAGTTAGGGTTAACAATGGATTGGACTGACTTGACCTTGTATGCATATGAACTAAACTTTTTATTATGGCGATAAACTATGTGGAAAAAGGGAAAGAAAGTAGAAACTAGAAAGCATTGAAAATAATGCATATGTGTGCAGGAGTGTAGGACCAAGTGTCAAGAATTACATTGCACTTTCCTTGCAATTCCAAGGAAAGAAATAATGTACACTTAATCATACCAAATGCATATGCGTATGCATTGAGAATAATGCACATGCGTGTAGGACCAGCCGCGAAGAAAATAGAAAGAAATGCTAAAGAATATTATTCTTTTTATTTTAATTATTGGGTTATTAAAGTTGTTATCATTTCATTTTTTTGTTAGTACAGTCTAACACTAATTGAAAGTTTTTATTACCTTTAAAAATTTAAAGATTTACGAATCAAAATTCATCTAGCTTTATTTTCTAATTTTTGACACTGATCGTTAGATCGACATGAATTTAAGGTGTATTTCTTTACTCATTGATGTGTACTAATCTATCATATTGGTTGTTCAATCAACGCTTGAAGCTCACTAACCAGATTTTAAAAAAAAAACTTAACAACCTAATGAATTAAATAAAAACTTTCGAAAAATTCTGTAATGATTGTTTTCACATTTTTTAAATAGTGATAAAAATTTAAATTTGCTAATAGTTTAATGATCTTGGCCGTATCTATTATAATTAAAATAAAGAATTATAAAACAAAATCAAATTAATATTTGAAAAATATCCAAAATCAAACTAAAATTATTGGACCGAAAATTTTAAACAAAATTAAATCTAAAAACAACTTGCACTTGATTTTTAAGTTACGGGTGAGCAAAATCCAATTCTATTAAAAAAACTCGATAAAATTTTCAAATTTTGAATTAAATAGTTCGAGTTATTTGAGTTAATCACGTTATTTGGATCAACTCGAATAAAAAATTAAATTTTTCGGTTTAACTCGAATATGAATTACACAATTTGAATTATCCGAAAATCCAAATAAGAAAAAGTAAAACTACGCCGTTTTGATAAATGTTTACCTTTTCTAAAGTTAAAAGTCAAAACTATTGAGTTAATAAGCAAAACTACGTTGTTTTGATAAATGTTTACTCATTAATTTAAAAGGTAAAACCATTATATTGTTTATGTAGTTAAATAATTTTGTACTTCGTTTACTAGTTAAATAATCGGTTCATGTAAATACAACATTGAGTATAAATAATAAGATTCGTTAACTTGACTCGAAATTATTTAACTCGATTCGATCCGATTAAAAAAATTCATATTGAGTTCGGTTGCTAAAATATGATTCGTCAACTCGACTAAGTCAAAATTTTTTGACTCGATTCGACTTGACTCGATCAAATACTCACCCCTATTTCAAGGCCCTCATTTTTACAACTAGTATCAAAGTCTTATCAATGTATATAAATATAAATTTAATTTATATAATTCATGAAAGATTCTCCATATATATATATGATCTATAAATTAAAAAAAATAATGGGATGAGAAAATAATGGACAGAAATTTAACAATTATTTCTGAAAAAAAAAATCCCATAATTTAAAGCTTGTTTTCTAGTAAGAAAACGAAGAAAAAAAAAACCGATAAGCACTGACATTTTTGGTACCACAATACAACCAAATTGGTCATAGAAAAAGACCGGCCACCGGCCATCACCTTTTCTCACCATATCCTTTTCTTAGATGTAATTTTTTGGTTACCAAACTTCGTAATTAGATTCGATTTGGTATTTGAATTTTCTTTTTAGTCTATACTAGTTTTGGAATTGAACATTTTTTTTAATTTTGCCCTTAAATTTATATTTTGTTAAAGCGTGGTGATTTGATATTTTGAAAAAATTTTAAGTTATTATATCTCTCAATAAAGTAGTTGATAAATTTGAATCTAAGATATGTTTTTCTACTCGTCGATGTGTATTAATTTACTATATGATCGTTGAATCGATGCTTGAAGCTCACTAACCGGACTTCTTAAAAAAACTTCACAGCTCGGTAACTTAAATAAGATGTTTCAAATTAAAATTTTCGAATAATTCAGTGATGATTTTATAACTTTTTAAAATAGTGTCTGAAACGTAAATTTGCTAATAAGTTAATTGTATTTTGGATGTTTGATAATGTATTTGTGCGGATAAAGATGAAGTTTGGTCTAATATGTAATTCAATACATGGATTTTAATTTGGTGCAATTATAAATATGAAATTTGAATTTGAATTTGATTTAATTGTTTACATTTAAAGAAATAAATACATACATTTATTTTCGTATTGAATTAATATAATTGTTTGTATGCAATATAACTTAAAATGATGTTAATGTTGTTAATGATTTGCAAAAAATGAATCATTAAATTTTCATGTACGACATTACACATCATATTAAAGTTCAACGCATAAATTTGATATTTATGCATATGTTTGTTTTGGCTAATATGCCAATTTAAGTTTTGGGAAGAAAGATAGTTGCCTTTCAGCTGTTTGATAATATGTTTGTTAGGCTAATTCAAGTTTTAGAAGAAGAAATGTAAGACCCAAAGACAAGCTAAGAAGTATGATTAGCAATTTCCATATAATGCTTTGAAATTTTTGGTTGAGGAGTATCTTCAAGGGAATCCATTATGGTTGCAGTACATGAAAGTTTCATTGGTGACATTGGGGTATGAAACGAGTTATGATGTATTCGTGAAAGCTCACGGAGGTGGGCTTTCGGGACAGGCATAGGCAATCTCACTCGGCATTGCTCGTGCATTGCTGAAGGTGAGTGTCGATCATAGGAGTCCGTTGAAGAAAGAAGGACTTTTGACTAGAGATTCAAGGATGGTGGAGAGGAAGAAAGTTGGTCTCAAGAATGCTCGTAAAGCTCCACAGTTTTCCAAACGTTAAGTGGATGGAAAACTGGGGATATATATACATTGCTTTCATGGTTGGTTTTGTAGAAAATCTTTTCTTCTCAGTAACATTTGCTGATGAATTTTTTTTTTACAAAATTCTAAATTGAAGAAGAACCCCTTTTGATAATGTAGATCTTGTTCTTGATTGGTTGTGATTATGAATATTTCTCTTGCATTTCATGTGAGGATTGTTGATCCTTAGTCTATTGTTACTTAAGGGTGCATGTACCATTGAGGTATCTATACTATGAGATCAGATTGTATTTCGTTCTTTTTACTACATTAGATCGAAGAGGAAATTGATTTTTTTTCTTGTTAAAAGTTTTATTCATTTTAATTGTTAAAAGCTATAAGCTCAAGTCAAATTTTCATCATTAAGTGCATTTATAGCTTACACTATATGGATTTCGTAATGCAATTGACAAAAGAATACCATCCAAAGGGTCCTAGAAGTGAATTTCAAAAATGGTATAAGCTAATTTTTATATATATATTATTTTTCTAAAAAAGTTAATATTTTTTGTATTTAAATGAATCTAAGTAAAATATTTTTTATTGTTTGACAGATTTTTTAAAAATATTTTATAAAATTGTTTTCAATACGAAAAAAACATACATTTGAAATTTATGATAAGTAGTGAATTGATTACATAAGTGAATTGATTACAGAGTGATATTAAGATGAAATTATAGTAAATAATAAATCTTCATGATGTTAAATTTTATAATGAATTATCTTACTAAAGTGTTTATATGGTGAAAAATAAATTACATGGCAATAGGGACTAAATTGAAAAATGGACAAAATTTTAAGTATGAAACAATTTAATACATGAATAAGGAAACTATGATAAAAATTTAACGAATGTGTTACGAGATGATAAAATATGCATAAAGTATTGTAAAAGTGAAATTGTGAAAAAATATAAAATTTTTATCATGACAATGACTAAATTGTTAAACTTGAAAAAATATATGGATTAAATAATAAAAGTAAAATACATAGAACTATAATACAAATTACAAATAATACATATCCGACCAACTAAAATTAATATCAATTCAACACAAAACCACGCATAAACTTGGCACATCAAAATCCCAATACCAACGAAGCCACCAACATGATGCCTTTACACAAATACATAATAGAGTTTAACAAAGTTATGTGTGATAACTGATGAGCTTAAGAAGTTAGAAGCTAAAATTATTTGCCATCTACTTATTCTTACCTGCTCTTATGGGGAATAGAATTCGTCTGTGAGTTTAATGCAATGTTGTCTTTTTTCTTCAAATTGCAAAATAGGTCCTCGAATTTAACGAAAGTCGTCACTCACCAACGCTGAAAATGTATTTAGACATCATATCAGAAATTCATCAAATGAGAACTATTAATAACAGATATGAATGAATGATACTGTAGATGTAGAGATCCTTATTCACAATGATCTTGAATGTGATTAGAATTAAGAATATTGTTATTTAAAATTAAATTTCAAAAGTAGAGAATCACCTTGTTAAAGATTTCAATGGACGGAATGTGGGCTATGTTGGGCCAATCCTCTCCTCTCAATTTCTTACACCGTCTTTGCAGATGGGGGCATCCACTGATCGTTAGCTTTTGCAGCGCAGTGAGGTTACCTACCCCTTGAGGCAATGACATCAAATTATAGCAATGCTCTATCTCCAATTCTGAAAGCAAGGTGAGGTGTTGTATCTCATCTGGGAGAGAAATTAAACCCCTACAATTACAAATACTCAGATATCGAAGAGAAGAGAGGTACTGGATACTCCTTGGCAATGAGGTCAACTCTGGACGTCCATTAATAAGAAAGTCTTGGAGTGAAGTCAGATATCCCACACCCTCAGATAAAGAGGCTAATGTCTTACAATTTTGAATCCGTAGTGAAGATAAGGAAGATAAGCCTTGCAATCCATTTACCGGAAGGGATACAAGGCTGTCACAACAATTTAAATGCAAAGTTTTTAAAGAGCTGAGGTTTTGTAGTCCTACAGGCAAGCTTTCAATTGAGCAACCACGAATTTCCAAATATTTAAGGGAGGATAGATTATCCAGCAGATCGGATGAAGACTTTAGACTACAAGAACGAACATATAAGCTACCAAGTTGCTTTTGATTTTGCAATAGTCCGTCCGGTAACTCAGTGAAGCCACTAATCGAGAGAGAGGTAAGAACCGTGGCATTCATAATCAAAGGTGTGAGCAAAGTAAACATTAGTTCCTCCAATATGTAGATCTTTTAGAGATTGAAGCAATGGCAGTTTAACCAACTTAGGACAATAATAAATAGTTAATGAACTCAGGACAGGAAAATGTTCTGTACTATACACTGTTGTCCATTCCTCCAAACATGGCGCCTCATGTATTCCGAGAACCTCCAGTGATGGAAAAGAACTTTCCATATCACCATAGAAGTTGTTGTCAATATACTTCAGGGCACCCATTCCCCAAATATTAAGGACCTTAAGGAAGCGCAATTTCCCTAGAGGTGGTAGCTGATGGTCTTTCACAGTTTCCTAGTGAGATTTCAACAAGGTTTGGTAGAAGCAGATCCATCATCCAATATGGCAACGTCAAACCTTGGTAATCAATTATGCATAACTTCTTCAAGTTTGAATGAGGTTGGAGAGCACTAAGAATCTCTTCATCATTTTGATGAGGAGAGTTCTCGTTGCGGTTTATTCGCCAAGATAAGCTAAGTGATCTTAACTTGTGCTTCTTTATCAAATTTGCATTTTTAGCTTCCATCGAACTCTTCACGTTGTGAAGTCCTTTGATGCTCAACTCCCCCTCAAGGGCCAACTCTTTCAACTCATCAATGCCGCAACCTTCTTCCTTTCCCACAATGAACATGCTAAGCTTGCACAAAAAAGACAACTGTCCCAATGCAACAGGCATGGAAGTTAGTGCATGGCAATCTCTGATGTCCAAGTACCTAAGATTTTTCAAGTTCTTCGTACCTTTGGGTAACATTTGAAGATTGCCACAATATCTGAGGCTTAGTGTCTGCAAGCTATGAAGAGAGCTTGTTGATTCAGGTAAAGTTTTCACATTAAAACCGTCAAGGCGAAGATACCTCAAGTGTTTCGAAATTTTAAATGCAATATTGCAAAAATTAGACTCCAGATCCAACACCTTGAGATACTTTTGTTTCTGATGAAATGAGAAGGATTAGAGAGGTTAAAGTGATAGCAGCCTAGGATCAAAGATTGCAGCGGTTGCAATGTGGTTAAGTCCACAACGCTTGTCGATAGACTGCTATTATTAACAAACAAGTGACGAGCAGTTTTTGGAATTTGTGACCCCTCATTTGGCTCAATCACACAGCACTCTTGTCGCATAATCGATGTTGCAAGATCATGGATGAGATCATGCATTTTACATGTAACAGTTCCATCGATATCCTCTTTGATTTCTTGAAAAAAGGACCTCCAAGTTAATTCAGAGAATATTTCACAACCCGCATCATGCAAATCCAATGCTCCTCCAGAAGGAATAAATCCATTTGCCATCCATAGTCCTATAAGCTTGTCCTTTATCATCACAAAATCTTTGGGAAATATCGAGCAAAATGAAAAACATTGTCTCATATACGGTGGAAGATGTTCATAACTTAGCCTCAACGCAGCTAAAATTCTACTTCTCTCATCTTCCAAACCTCATATCTTACTATCTTTGACACGTAACCATTCACTTTCTTGACTTCTAAAACGCAATCTGCTGCCTATGGCCTTAATTGCCAATGGTACCCCTCCACATCTCTGCACTATTTGCCTCCCAATGGTTTCCAGGTTGGCGTTGCTTCCGGTCTTTTCCATCCCAAAGGCTCTTTTCTTGAACAAAGACCAAGAATCATGATCCGACAAACATCCCAGGCGACAGAAAGGAGTTGTAGCCATCATGACAGCAATGTCCTCGTCTCGAGTAGTGACAATCACTGTACTTCCTTTCTGTCCACACTGTAGAGCTTGTTTCAATCTATCCCACTTGTCATGGCTCTTATTCCACACATCATCTAGTACGAGCAAAAACCGTTTCCCAGCAAGCTTCTCTACTAAACACCGCTGCAGGGGATCTAGCTCTTGGATATCACCCGACTTCCCTCCAAAGGATTCCACAATCGCTTTAGTCAACCTTTTTATATCAAAATCATCAGATACACACACCCAACCTCTCAAATCGAAGACTTCCGCCACATTTTCGTCATTGTAAACCAATTGAGCAATTGTTGTCTTACCAAGACCCCCCATTCCGCATATTGCATAAACAGAGAGGTCATCATGGTGACTCACATTACTAAGTAACATACTAACTATCTTTTCCTTCTCATCAGCTCTGCCAAGTACTTCCGATTCTGTCACAAGGGAGCTGGTTTGCCTATCCTCATTCCGTTCAATTTCAGCTTCTCCCACACCCTCTCTCAAGTGGAACTTACTTTTCTCCCCAGCAATGGCATCTAATTTCACCCTTACATTCTTAAACTTACGTGCCATATCTAAGCGAAACAAGAGCGGATTCCCCAAAGAAAAGAAGCTGGTTACCTGGCTTCTTGCATCCGTATGCAGGCTACGCCTTAGAGCTTCGGTGTTGAAATCATCAAGCACAACTTCTAGATCGTAAGCTGCTTGTTTAAGCTTCCCCAAGCCAGTCCGTGATAGCTTTACTCTTCCATTGCTTCTCCTCTGCATCTTGGAGCACAGCTTGGATTGTAGTAAGCGTACTTTCAAGACTCGCAACTTCTGTTTTGAGGCTCCCAGCAAGTTCCAGCCCTTTCAAGGACCACGAGTTCAAGCTGTCCAATATTGTACCGACAAGGGGTGAAATAAATACCTCTGCCATGTAACTAAGGAACCAACTATGGATATATTCAAAGACAAAGAAAGAAACAAATTCACATAAATTTGGATCAGCCTGAATGAGTAAACAAAGAAAAGCTACTGTTTCCAGTTAGGGTTAACAATGGATTGGATTGACTTGACCTTGTATGCATATGAACCAAACTTTTTATTATGGCAATAAATTATGTGGAAAAAAGGAAAGAAGGTAGAAAGCATTGAAAATAATGCATATGCGTGTAGGGCCAAGTGTCAAGAATTACATTGCACTTTCCTTGCACTTCCAATGAAAGAAATATGATTCCAGCTTGAGAGTTACAAGAAGTCAACAACGGAAAGAACTAATTTTCGTGAATGTAGACCAGCTATGAAGAAATTAGGAAGAGATTTTTAAAAAAATTAGGTTCAATTATCCAAAATTTTTTATTTATTGGGTCGAGTTCGGGTTTCCCTTAGCTCGAAAATAGATTAAAATTTTACTAAACTCAACCTAAATTATAGATGTTAAACTTGTACCCTATTCCGACCGTATGAAATTTTTATTTATTTTATTTTTATATAAAAATATAATATAAAAAATATTAAAATAAATATTTTTAATAAATAATAACAAAATAGTAACAAAATTAATGACAGTAAAATAATATAACTTAACAAATAAATACATCTGAAATAGTAATCATATTAATGATAGCAAAATGGTGAAAAAACAGCTACAAGACAACAATTTTTTTTTTTAATTTTGGGTTGGGTCCATGCAAAAAACTTTACTTGGGACTTGATCTGTTTTCTGAACGAGTCTTATTTTTTTACCTAAGCTTATATCTTTTTCAGAATTCTCTCACTTTTCGGGCAATCCTTCGAGTCAGAATGTGTCACAAGTATAATTTAAATTATTGAACTATTAAAATCATTATTGTGTGACATTTTCTATTCGTACAGTTTACGACAATTGAAAATTATTATTTTTCTTTTTTTTTGTAGTTTAATTTTGTTTTTCCACAAAATAATTTTGAAATATTACATATTTATGAACTAAATTCAAATAATTTTTTAATTTGTTTTAAATTAAATTAAATTAAAAATATTTATTTTTGTTTGTCAATATGTATTAATATACAATATCAATCGCTAAATTGACGCTTGAGGCTTGATAACCTCACTTCTTGAAAGAAAAACTTATCAGCCCAATTTAAATCAAGAAAGCCCAATAATCAAAAGTGTTAAGGAAGACAAACAAGTTAGCAGCTGAGTTATACATTCAGAGAGTTTTAAAGTTCCCGACTTTCAGCGCCAGTGATTTTGATCTCAAAATCCATAGACCCCCCTAAACCCCAATTCCCAATTTAATTTCCATTGTTCCAAATCAAATCTCTTGAATTTTTTTTTCAATTTTCAATCATCATTCCTCGTCAAATGTCCTCTTCAATCTTCAACAACAACAGCATTTCAATCTCGGTTTCAGATGACGATCCCGATGAACTGGGTCGAATGCGGGTTCGGGTCCGACGGAAACGAAAGAAACACGGTGACCAACGTGGCCGGACAGAGTGCACTCAACTACTCATTCGTTGGTTCGTCAAATATTGGATACTCCTCGTTTTCCTGCCGGCCGCCGCCCTTCTGATTTTCGAGGCCACCAGGATCGGTAAAAAGCCCGGTTTGGCTGTCAACTCGGGAGTTAATGAAGTGAAGAAACCCGGTTCGTTGGGTAACATAGAACCCATAAGTAAACTTAAGGAACTAAGCAATTTGAACCGGTTAGATCCAACCACTCATGTTGTCGGTGGTGTTAGAGAACGTAAGTAGAATATCAATCAAATGAAACCCCACTTTTTTCAGCTTTGTTTATAATGAAATGTGAAATCTTTTCATTTTTTGTGTCCAAAATTGTTACCAAAGTAGGCTGTATGTATGTATGTATATATGTATGTCAGTGAATGAATGAATGGCAATGTTTTTGGAATCTATCAGGTTGCTTGAAGCTCCTACCAGCTGAGGAACTTGAGCATTTGGAGCTTCCTTTGAATGAAGAATCAAGTAGTAATCTTGTTAAGAGATTAGTGTACATATCGGATCAAGAAACTCCATACGGTGCTGGGGAGTCTACCGTCTCTTGGCAGCGTATTAATGACACGCGATTTAATCTATTCACCGGAAATCAAACAATGGATGAGAGAGAGAAAAGCTTTAAGGTTTTGATGTTAAACTTGCAAAAGTATGGCCTTTTTTTTATTTTTTATTTCCCAGTGTTTAGATTATGCTTATATCTGTATGGAAATTGTTTGGTCAGGTGAATGAGACTGCGGTTATACATTGCGGTTTTTATAGTGAAAATGGTGGTTTTAAAATATCTGATGAAGACAAAAGTTATATGCAAAGTTGCAAAGTTGCGGTTTCTACTTGTGCGTTTGGTGGCGGAGATGATCTTTATCAACCTATAGGAATGTCAGAGGCATCACTTAAAAAGGTGAGATCGTAAATGATGCTGAAGACTTACTTTCGAGATTAGATGTTCAAGGTTTTGAATCTTTGCTTAACTTGTGCTCTTTGTTGATGTAGGTTTGCTATGTTGCATTTTGGGATGAAATTACACTTGCGGCACAAGAATTACAGGGCAATAAGATTGGTGACGATGGATTTATAGGGAAATGGCGTATCGTGATTGTGAAAAACCTTCCTTTCGTAGACCAAAGGTTGAATGGGAAAATTCCCAAGGTATGATTCATATCTAGTGTAGATAAACAGGGAAATAATAGATTTTTTTTTACATTTCAATATCTTCTGTTGGAAACTTTAGATCATTATATTCATATATCCATGCAGTCAGTAGTTTAAAATTAATTTTGACCTCAAATTTCCTAGATGTTCTTGGAGAAAGTATGATCATCCTACATCATGTAATGGCCGTTTTCTTCCCTCACCGTTGTTTACTTTGATCCTTCGCATCTTTTATCTATACATATGCCGAGAATTTTCATGAAGATCATATTAATGAGTTTTTGGCTATCAGATGTTGCCGCATCGGCTCTTTCCTCATGCAAAGTATTCTATATGGGTAGACTCAAAATCCCAATTCAGGAGGGATCCTTTAGGTGTGATAGAAGCACTTCTTTTGCGTACGAATTCTGTGCTTGCCATTTCAGAGCATGGAGCTCGTAGTAGTGTCTATGATGAGGCAAAGGCTGTTGTCAGGAAACACAAAGCCACACCAGAAGAAGTTGAGGTGCAAATTACTCAGTATCGTAAGGATGGTCTTCCTGCAGACAAGAGATTTAATGGAAAGAAAGGTATTCTTCCGTCTTCTTATTCTTAATTGTGTAAAAGAAACCAGAACATCAAGTAACCATTAGTATATTAGATGTCAATGGTGGAGTGATGATGCACAACTGGTATTCGTTCATAATTTCAGTCCATAAGTAATATATGGTAAAAGTACCATGGAGGCCCTTGTATTGGGAGACGAATTGCATTTTGCCCCCTTTATTAAAAAAGTGAGCAAATTAGTCTTTGTACATTAGATAAAAAAGTGAATTGGTTCTTCTGTTAAAAATTTCATCCATTTTTACTATTAAAAATTGGTCTTTGTATGTCAGCATGAGATATGCGTGGCATGCATTATGTAACTGTTTGGTCAGTCCGTCTACTACACTTGTTTTTAATAGTAGAAATGGATGAAATTTTTAATAGAAAGTACCAATTAGCTCTTTGATCTAACATATAGGGGCTAATTTGCCCCTTTTTTGAGAAAATGAGGCAAAATGCGATTTGACTTCTAGTACGGGGGATTCCATGTTATTTTTACCGCAATATAGCTTTCATTATTCAATCACCACTCTAGTTGACATTGTTGAGTCCACCACCACTCTTGGTGTTCAAGGGTTGCAAATTTGTTATGCATATTTAACTTTTATCCATGCTCCATTCCACGGGTTGATAAAATTGGGTCTTGCCTAAGGCTCTGCACCCTGGTTGAGCATGGTGGGATTAGCTATGGACCGACCTCAAACATGAGTGAGGCCGGTAATTGGAAGGAAGCCACTAGACCATTAAGACCTTTTTCTTATCTGAAGAAATATAATTGCTTGGATCCCGACTAGATAACTGCAAATGATATGCCTTTTGCTGTATTTTTGTTTCTTTCCGTATGCAGCTCTAAATGAAGCCTCTGTCATTGTGAGGGAGCATACAACTCTGACAAATATGCTAATGTGCCTATGGTTTAACGAGGTTGTTCGTTTCACTTCAAGGGATCAATTAAGCTTTCCATATGTTCTCTGGCGGCTGAAAGTGGTTAAGAACATCAATGCATTCCCCGTCTGCACACGCAAAGATCTTGTTAATAGCATGGGCCACATACGCAAAGCTAAGCCTTTGACAAACTGATGTTAGCTTTTGCTATTCTCTTAGCCTTGCTGATCACTGGTAGAATATCATTAGCAAACTTTAGCTAGACAAATTCTATATTTCATTTCAAATTTAACCAAGATAACTACTAATTGTTCTGAGATCTGGATATGCAGGTTAGTCATGGTCACTGCAGTCTGTTGGAACCATCAAAAAGCAAAAAAAGAGAGATAAGTTATGTACTTCGTACAGTATGATCAGCAATTCACTGACATCTAATCTGATTTTTATGATTATTTTTTCCTATTCTTTTTACTATTTTGACATTAATATTGTCATTTTCTTGGGATCCTTGAGCTCTATCTGTGCAAATATATATATATATATCTTTCGTCATATCTCATTTCAAGACAATATGATATAATCTTATATATGTTGTAGTATACATCAACTAGCCACTGATGTAATGACAAATGACTTGTGTTGTAAGTTCTTGTTTACAATAGGTCTCAACTTCAAATCGGGACAACCCCTTACACCTTTATCAAAATAAATATATGCTACAGTGAATCAAAATCAAAGAAATATATAATCCATAAAATAGATTATTAAATAGAGATTCCTTTACAATGAATCACATATTGTCCCCTTAACCACGATTTTAATAGAAGGGGGTAAAAATCAACCACAAGTTGGTATTGGCTAACCATCTCTCTCTCTCTCTCTCTATATATATGTATATATTACTTATAAAATGAATTATTGATCAAAAGAATAATAGGTATATATTTTTTTCTTCTGTGAATGTATGATTATTATATATAGTATATGTGGGGTGCCTATCTAATCTCGCATGCTGATGCCAACTGAAAGCTTGGACAGAAGGAATATACAAGCTGAGGAAACAAATACTGAAGCAGCAAAGCAGGCAAGGTCCAAGCTTGTAACAATTGGTATGCCCTTGAATTTCTCCAAAACTCCAACTTGAAGTATCATCATGATGGCATGCCCAATTTTTGACTTTGCTTGTGAAATTGATTTCATTTCAACCCAAGCCGGGAGTGTCTGAAAAAAAAATATGATGTTAAAATGTTTGAAGGTTTTCTTCTTGGTACATGTGCAAAAAAGTAGGGTTAATTTTACTAGAAGTTCGCGAACAGTGGTCAAATCCCAAATAAGGTTCTCCGGTGGGAGGTGAAAATTGGGAAAGAGAGTTATTTTATTTGATCATTTGAGGGTATAGGGGGTTCGCATAATGATAGCTTACTATGTATTGTGTTGTTATGAGGGATGATGTAGAGTGTTGTTATAAGTTACGAGGGATGTGAGTAAAAGTATCATAGAGGCACTTATATTAAGAGTCAGATTGTATTTTGCCATTTCTATTAAAATTATGGACAAATTAATCCTTATATGTTAGATTAAAGAACAAATTGATCTTTTCTATTAAAAATTTCATCCACTCGTATAGTTAAAAATTGACCTGCATGATGGAATAATTAGATTGTTACATGTAGTTTGTCACGTGTACTTCATGCTAATGTACAATGATCAATTTAACAATAGAAATGGATGAAATTTTTAATAGAAGTATCGGTTTGTTCTTTGATCTAATTTATATGGACTAATTTAATTTTTTTTGAGTAAAGAGGGTAAAGTGTAATCTAATTTCTAGTATAGGGGTCTTCATGATAATTTTACCGAGGGATGTGATAGATGAGGCTTGTAGATATTTGTTTATAATATGTAGGCATCAACTTTAGCTTTAGATGTCAGTTTGGATTTGACACGGATTATTAAATTTGTTATATAATTTTGGGGCGTGGGGCAATTAACCCGAAAAACTTATAAAAGAAAGTACCTTCAAATGGAAGAGACCAAACAAATTAGATCTTGGAAGTGGAGCACCTCCTTTCAAAGTCTTGGAACCCACAAACATGATGTAAAGCCCCATCCCAAACATAAGCATGGCGGTTCCAACCAAGAACATATCTGCAAAAAATTTCAACAAAAATGTATATAAATAGTGAAATATATATGTATATAAAGAGACAATATATGTATGTTATTGGTAAAAGAGAAATACCAATGGCTTCAATTAGAAGGTGGATGATATGTTCTTGATCCAACTTTTTTGATAATAAGCTATGGAAATATTGTAAATATGACACCATAATGAGAAAGCTTCCCTGCAAAATTAATTGTGGCATAAAAAATTAATGATGTGACACTTTGAGATTGTGGTACTGTGAGATTGTGTCACATTATTAAACTTTTACATTTATCAAGTTCAAAGACTGAAATAGATTCAATTGTCAAATTCAGACGCTAAATTAGACAAAAAAAAATCAAGTTCAATGACTCGGAATTATATTAACCTAAAAGTAAAAGATCCAAATCATATCAAACTATCAACATAGTAAGAGGACTAAGAGTATAATTAGACCCAAAGAGACCTTAAAACTTGAAAGCATGTAATGTAATAATTATTACCTCCATGAAACATAATATAGATCCAAGCAAAGATCCCACAACAGCAAATATGGTGAAGAATCTACAATTAAGGATACCATTTTCAATGACCATTTGAACATGTAATCTCCAAGGTCTTAGTTTCAACACCGGCTTTATAACCATCTCACGCATGCCATTCATAGCCTTCACCATCAAAGAAGCCAACTCTCTCCCCCGGTCAACTCTCTTTACGTCGGCTGCCGTTTCCACCGTCGTAGTTGCCCCCGGAGGCTTGAAAACCGCCGGCGGTTTCCTCTCATTACTCCCACAATTTTTCTTATTATCAACTCTTCCCTTGCTTGTTGTGTACCTCACGGTTTTCAACGGCGATGAAGGCCATGAAGAAGAAGAGAAAACATGACCCAATGGCTTGTTTGATGTACGGAGCAATCTATTGGTGGCGGTAGCCATTGTTGGCTTTTGATGAAGGTATTATGTGTGGGAATGGTGGTGGTCGGTTATGTTCATTTTATATAGCATGTAATTTGAACAAGAAGATTCGTAGTATATTAGTTGCTATTTGTCGGTATTTGGGGAGGGTCGCCTTTTTGCACTTTTATTCTTGGAGAGGTGGGTTTTGAATAGCGTGTATCAAGAAGTTGGACGGAATGGGTCAAATTTTTATTTTGGTCCTTTTACTATGCTTAAATTTGGGTTTAGTTCAGTAAAAGTACTATGAATGCCTCTGTAGTAGAAGTCAGATTATAATTTACTCTTTTTACACAAAAAATAAGCAAATTAGTTATATCTGTTTTTACTGTTAAAACTAGTGTGACTAATGACATACAAGGATTAGTTTTTAATTGGCAAAATGGATGAAATTTTTAATAGAAGGATCAATTTGCTCTTTAATTTAACGTATAGGGATGAATTTGCTTATTTTTTTAGTAAAGGGGGCAAAATGCAATCTCGCTCTTAGCATGAGGGACTCCGTGATGCTTTTACCAATTTAGTTACTATATTTTAATTATCTATTTTTATAATGTCATAAGTTAATTTTGATAGTCAATACAATGAATTGTTCTTATTGAAATGTTGGCATGTTAAAAGGGAACTTGCTCATAAAACACGAAGAATAACAGATTAGATTCATAGAAGTTTGTATGAAGAAACACTTATGATACTATAACTCGTCTTATCAAGCATATTATCCCATTTTAAAATTGGTTTATTTTGTAATACCAAATGCTCCTCACAATAAAAGTTTCAATGAAATGAGTTTAGTCATTAGTTAAATCATAGTAAACGAGAGAACTGCTCTAAAATAACTAAAACCTCGAGCGCTCAAAGATAAAATTATATAATAAAAGATCAACTTGTCATATAACTATTGCATCGAAAGATATTAAATTTGAACCAATTGGCATATATATATATATTATACGCCCAAAACGGATGGCTAGGATGGCAACCAAGATGAGGTTGGCGTATAGGACCGGAGCTAGGGGGCAAGTAAAGAAATTGTCCCTCGTTCAAAACTTATGAAATACAGACCGATAATATGCTCTAAACGAAAATACTAATCTTGCTCAACCAAGAAAAGTAACACAAGGAATGAAGAAAGAAGCAAAATTTTAACTAGAATAGTTAACTGTATTAATTATTTGGACTAATTAACGATATTATAAAAGCAAAAAAAAATCAAATTATATAAATTAAAGCACAAAGACTAAATTCCAAATTTAAATAAAGTAGAAGGACCAAAATCAAATTTTGACCATAAGAAATTACGTCACGTGGCGATTTTCAATTTTCTCTTCCCGTGGGCTCAGCTTAGCTGTGAGCCAAACACGTGTCAGCCCCTAAATTTTGGAGTATTTTATTTATTTATTTTATTTTTCATATGCATAGAACAAAAGGGCTGGCTGCTGACCATTGCCGAGGAAATTGGAGGTTCCATCAACGGAAAATAATCGACGGCAACACGTGTTGATTAGTGATTGGTTTTTTGACCATTTACTTCAACTTTGTCTGTAATGAAAATAGTGAGAATTAATTACCACCGTTGTTTAAAGAGGATATTTATTTATTTCACCTAAAAATAAAAAAAGAGAGATATTTATTTCTTATTTATAATACCAAAATAAAAAAAGAAAAAGAAAAAGAAAAACTAGACAGGTGTTTTCTATGAAACATCTTAGATTCTGTCGTGAACTCGTGATGTTAAAATTATTTTTCCAAGATTTTTTTAAGGAAATTATTTCATTTTTTATGCCCTTTTAACTTAAAAAATTGAATAAATTAGTAGTTTTATGTTAGATTAAAGAGTAAATTGATATTTTCTGTTAAAAAATTCTTCTATTTTTATTGTTAAAAAACTAGCATGATTGATAAAATAACAAGACAATGACACGTGACATGCCATGTGTACTTCATACTGACGTATATAAACCAATTTTTAATAGTATAAATTGAGAAAATATTTTATAAAAAGATTAATTTATTCTTTAATTTAACGTACATGAACTAATATATCTATTTTTTAAGTAAAAAGAGATAAAATACATTCCAACTCCACTATAAGAACATTCATAGTACTTTTACCTAAAGAAGACAATTTCATTTGTGAAAAATAAAAGTTTTTTTCGTATCGATTTTATTTGTATTAATCTAAATATCCGTATTATTCATTGTTATCCCTAAATATTTAAAAAAGTTGGAAGGATTATTTAGGTTTTCAGATTTGTTATGAAGAAAGAAATAAAAAGAAAATAGTGAAAATAGGGAAGAAAAAAGAACAAAAAAAAAGTATATTTGTATTATTCTTCTAACATGTTTAAAAAAAATTGTAAAATTTCGACATATTTTTTTATGTAATAATGGTATAATTGTGACATATTTATTTTTTATGTTACATTTTCAATGATTTTGATTCTAAATTCATTTAGAATTATACCAAAGCATCATTTGACTTAATTATCCGAAACATATGGAGGGCATATTCTACTTTGAAATTAAATTTCTTTGAAATACACAACAAAAAAAATCTATAAAATTACTATAATTTTTTTATAGAAAAAAAAAACGAGATAATAGGATTATCGGAATATAATATTACTTAATATTGAGAGTACTTCTATGTTCCGGAATCTTAGCACTAAGATTATCGGCTCAAAGCAATCTTCGCGACCATGCGCCCCTAAAAGAATAAGTACTACAATAAAGGCCCTTGAAGAACTAGAGTAGTTCATTATGTTCAAAGCAAAAGCATTTCAAGAACATATTATATCATCTTTAGTCTTGAGAGGACAAAATCGAATATTTAAGAAATATTCTTTCGTTTATGAAAAAAGAAAAAGAAATGAAAGGCTTCCATTACTAATGGTATCCTCATTTTCGAGGATGACCCCAAAATTTCTTGGTTATGTACTTCAAACGAACGTGCATTGATCGGAGTTTCATGGATATGCATGGAGAATAATTTGATGATTTATAACCAACAAAGAACCATGGATAATGTAAAACCAAACTTACAAATATCAATAGTTCTCTGCAACAGGTCTGGAAGGAAAAAGCCTTAGGAGAAATGTTATCAACGACCAAAGGCAAACCACGGCAAGGGCTTGGAAAGTTCCGATCATTCCAATCAGTGCACCACCTCTCTCGAACATCTCTGGGGTTCTGGGTGAATCTTTCATCAGCAACAAAAAATGTTGAATGAATTGAGTAGCTCTTGTCAACTGATACAATCTATACACCTGCAATATCGATTAGAAAGTCATGGATCATCTTATTTGATCTTTTAGAATGAATTTGAATGAGTGAATCCAGTGAAAAACCAAATACCTCGAAAATAATAGGAAGAAGGGGCCAACAGCATGACTGTCGTTTTTCGAGAGCCATCTCAAATGCAAATTGAGCAGCACAGCCTGCTAGGAAAGGAGCCACTGCAACCAATGTCGGGAAGCCGAGTACCGGCCAAGTTACGTAGACGGCAACGAGAGGAGCAATAACCTTGAAACCCATTGACAAGAATGCCGATGTTAGGTACCCCTTGAGTCCAGTAATGAGACCCCATCTCTTGGCGCTGAATTGTAAATATGGTCTTTGAACATGATCAGTCACAAGTAGGAACATCCCAAGACCGATATAGAACATCACTTCAAAGGAAAACGATGAGACAATTTCTGCAAAGACATAATCATGCAATACAACGAAATCAGTTCTTTATTCAAACAACACGCACTGAATTACCCGTACCAATCGAATTGGCTAAATGAACATTTAAACAAGCTCTAACTATCAGGTTTTTCATCCCGATGTCGAGCTCAAATAAAAACTTTAAAGCTAATAGCAATGGCGTGTTTTGTATTAACCCCCTTTTTTCTTTAATACTTATAGGCCAAAACGTCTATGGAAGATACTACTACCGCATAAAACAAGAAGGGGCAAAAAGGGTTGAAACTTGAAATCATGCAACCTAATTACATCCATGAAACACTGTATCGAGCCAAGTAACGATCCCGTGACGGCAATGGCATGTTTTGTATTGACCCCCTTTTTATCTAACACTTATAGGCCAAAACGTCTACAGAAGTTACTACTAACAAGGGAAACAAAGGGTTGAAACTTGAAATCAAGCAATGCAATTACATCAATGAAACACAGTATCAATCCAAGTAAAGATCCTACGACAGGATAACATTTTCAATGGTTTATCTCAATGTGGAGCTCAAACAAAAACTTAAAAGCTATAGCAATGACATGTTTTAATCTCAACCTTCCTTTTTTCACTAATAACTATAGGCAAAAACATGAACAGAACGCAAAGATGCCAACTACAAAAAACCATCTACATTAAAGCAAGCAAAAAAAAAAAGTATTTTAAGTTGAATTATAAAGTACCTATGAGTGTCTCATCCTTGAAGAAAGCTTCAATTGCATTGCTAAGGAAAAATTGAGGAACAATCAATGAACAAATCAATGCAACAGGTGCTAATACCCAAAGTAAAGATCCTTTTTCTTCTTGGAATGGAGCTGACATTAATTTGTTCTCTTCAACAAGCTGATGAGTTAACCCATGGAAGGAAACTGAACCGGATTTTCCACGAAACGGTTCAACCCCAACAGATATTGGGTTTGAATTAGAACCAGAAACACACACTATCTTTTTCACTTCACGTGTAAAAGACCCTGAATTTTAAAAAAATTAACATGGTTGAAACACTAAAAAGGTAAAAACCCAGAAATAAAAACAAAAAAAGATTACATTTTGATACATGTTGAAGCCTGGGATTTCGAGTTCTTAGTGTGAGGTTGGTGATAGGGGGCTTCAAATTCTGGAAATTGGAGACAAAGAGTTAGCTTCCGCCATTGATGAAACTAATATACGGGTAAAAAAATCAAAAAGGGGAAATTTGGGAGAGAATTTACTTACAGATTGAAAGGAAAAGCGACGATAATTGGGGAATTTGAACCTTGGGGCATGAAAGCTATGGCAAACGGATTGAAGTTCCATTTTTTTAGGGTTTTAGGGGAGTTGGTTGATGAAGATGATTTGTTTTTGTTCATTGCTTAAACCCCCCACAAGGTGGGTTTTGGGGTTTTAGCCCATTAGAATGTATAACATGTCGGAAATTGGGTTATTTATTGTTAGGCCCAAAATTAAAGGGCTTAACAACATGTCATGTCTTAAATCTAGTTTTTTTTGGGATAAATATTAAATATATACATGAACTTTAGTCCAGTGTACAATTACATACATGAAACTTGAAATTACGATTTATATGTATATATAAAATTTTGATTTTAATTCAATTGTACACATTTCAAGAAATGAATACATATATTTATTTTCATATTAGATTAATATAAATGTTTATGTATACAATATATCAACGTAAAATAGTGTTAATTCGATAACGTTGTTAGTGATTCGTGAAAGTTGAATCAAATCAAAATTTTATGTACAAAATTACACAAAATCAAAGTCCATATATGATATTGCATGTTAGATCAAAATTCATGTATAATCTTTTAAAAAAAACAAATTAAAATTTTTGAACTAAATTTTGGTTTCAACGAGTGAAAACACTTATTTTTATGATTATTTTGGATCGAGCTCCTTATTAATACAAAGTACATCAAACGAAGAACCAGATTAAACTCACACAAAACATACGCATATGATGAAAGAAAGACTCACACATCATAATTCTTAAAGAGGAGATTCAAACCCGAATATAATATAAATTAATTTTATATAATTCATGAAAGATTCTCTATAATTTATATATTAAAAAATAATAGGATAAGAAAATAATGCACTGAATTTTAACAATTATTTCTGAAAAAGGCAATAATTTAAAGGATGTTTTGTAATAAATAAATAAAAACAAAGACAAAATACGAGTAAGCACTGGCATTTTTGGTACCACAATCCAGCCAGACATCCAAATGGTCTTAGAAAAAGACCCCCACCACCTTTTTATTCCATTTCTTTCTTAAACTTAATAACTCAATTCAATTTAGCATTTAAATTTTTGAAATTCAATAATTTTTTTAATTTAATCAGTGAATTTGTATTCTATTAAAGCGTGATGACGTGATATTTTAAAATTATTTCACGTCATTATATAAAAATAAAATATTATATTTTTAATAAGCTCATTATAAGTTTTGATTATATTTATTCTTTTTAACACTATGTCTAAAACTACCTATACTCTCTCATCAACTTATAAATAGGAGGATAATGTACTTTAGCGCACTAGAATCTACGTCCTTCTGCAATACATATGCTAATCGAGTTAAGACTCAATCGACACATATATTTTTAATTTTAGATAATAAAGTGATATAATATTAAAATTCAATAACTAAATTAAAAAATATTAAATTACTAAATTCAAAAGATAATAATATATCTCAACAAAGTAGTTGATAAGCTCAATGATAAAACAAGTTAAAAATAAATTGACATAAATATTTATTTTATGTAATTTAACCACATTATGAAAATGATGGTGAAATTAATAAAATCCTTTAAAAGATTTAAATATAAGATGCCAACAAAGTAGATAAGTTCAATGATATAACACATTAAAGTAAACTTACATAAATATTTCTTTTAATGTAATTTACCCACATTTTGAAAATGATGGCGGAATAAATAAAATCCTTTGAAAGTAATTGTGGTAAAATTACTATGTAGATCCTTGTTATATTTTGTTTTCCTATTAAAAGGATGGGTAAATTAATCATTATATGTTAGATTAAAGAGTAAATTCGTTCTTCAGTTAAAAATTTCATCCATTTCTACTATTAAAAATTAGTCTCTATATGTTAACAAGATATATAAGTGACATAACATGTGTCACTATTTAATTATTTTATCAATTATATTAATTTTTAATAATAAAATATATATTTACTCTTTAATCTTTAATTTATTGGCAGTTTGTGGGTGTAACTGTCTAGGTTAAATGCAATGTGATAATTGGGGGGGGGGGAGTTGGTGATACCGGGATTTACATTTTTTCATATTACGTGCTTGTAAAACGTGCCATTCTAATTTATGAATGGAAATGACGAGAGAATGATGATTATGTCTCAGATTCGCAATCGGGGTGCGGGGCTGGTTAGAATAAAGTATTTTAATTTTATTATATTATTTTTATTTAATTTTAATTAAAATAAAGTTTTTAAATTTATAAATAGACATAATTTGTTTTTTCTTTTGTATCATTCGAATTCGACAAACTAAATTTTTTTCTTTTCTGCTCGTAATTTTTTTCGAAAAGGTTTTTACATAAAATTCTTTACGATACATTGTCATTATGAACGTTCTATTTTTACATTTATTAATATAATTTTTTTAAATTTAATTTAATTGTGAAGGTATTTAAAAGTTTCTAAGTTGATATAGTACTTGAAATAATTATATTTCATAAATAAAAAGAAAAACGTGTTTCAACATATTCAAACTTAAATTCTTTTATATAAATAGTAATATTAACGTCAACCGAATTAAAATTCAATCGACAAAAAAAATCAATATAATCAATTGAAGTGAAGGAATTAATTTTTCCTTTAAATTAGGTCGGTCCAAAATAAAATTTATAATTTTGCTCTACAATTGAAGGTTTGGAACAACCCCCACCCCCCGGGTCCAAGATGATTAGTGAACAGACAAGAGCCTCGATTTGATCAATCATGGGAAAATGTGTTCCTCATTGATGAATAATATTAATATTTAATTTAATATTTGAGTTCGAATTTAATATTTATATTAAATAAATTAATTAATATTTGACACGTATACTAATAAAAAATACAGGTATTTAATTGGAAAAAAATTTTAAGATATTAAAATGTTATTGAAGTTAAATTTGGATACTTAAATGGGAGAAAGAAAATTTTAAAGTATTAGAATTAAAAAATTTAAATATTAAAGTGAATCTTAAAATCGAATTAAGATATCGAATTGAACATTAAAATTAAAATCGATAAGTGAATAATTTTAAGTCATATAGATATCATCAAACATTTTTGTAAATGATATCCAATGTTGTCGACTTTCTCGATGCAGGCAGCTATAAATACAATCGAATTAGGTCTTGATCACATAGATACCTGTACAACATCATGTTGTCATGAATTACTCTTTCCATGTTCACGGTTTATTGCTGGGTTCTTCACATCTATCATTTGTGGAGGGTTATTACTTCATCTACAATTTACCTCGAGTGTTACTACTTTAATATTCGTTAGCTTGATTGATTCTTTTGTTACCGATATCGACACATGATATGTAAAATGTATATTGGTTTGTTTTTTATATGACTGGTGATGGGTGTCGAGTAGAACTGTCTAAGGGTCGGGTTGTCTGCCCGACCCAACTATGATCAAGTTGGACAAAAATTTTCACACCTTAGGTTAACTCGGACCAAATTCAAATTAAATGATAAAATAATATTTTTAAGATTTAAATTGAATTATAAAATATATAAAATATCAATTAAAAATATTTTTATTATTTTTTGAATATTAAAATAAAATTTTTAGACGAGTCAAATAGGCTTGAAAGTTTCTTTAGAGCTGAGTCTCGGCCCGACTCATGAACATCTCTAGTATTGAAATACTTTCAACTAATACTATATTAAAATATTTAAATATTTCTCAATATTAAAGTAAAAAAAATCCTGTTGAGTTCAAACCTTAGTATATTATAATCGATAAATTCAGATTATCTACATATTATTTGAATCAAATCTGTATTAAAATTGTGAATTTAGATATCTGAATATGTTATTTGAATAAGTAATATTGATTCAAATAATGGATATTCGAAGGAATCCATATAAATTCACAATAAATCGTAATTTTAACATATTATACGAATGAACGTTAAGTGATACGATTTAAAATTATAACAAAATAATAGTTTAAGAATAATTTAAATTTTAAAATTTAATATCGAAATAAACAAAACGAGGATAATTAGATCACAAATCATAATATAATCCTTTTAAAAATTCGTCGGTCGAAAAAAAATGAAATTTTAGCAGAAAAACTCCATAAATGAAGATGGGAACCAATACGGTGGCTAAGATGTTGCTGTGATTCGTGGATCGAATAAAAATATTTTTGCATTATTTTTCATGTATTTGTACATGATAATTTATTTTATGCACCTTAAAAAAATATAAAAATATAAAAATATATTATAAATTTTATATTTTAATTTTTTTTAAATTTATAATTTAATTCCGACCGTAAATTTTTTAAATTTATCATGAGAAACACACTGTAGGTACGATAAAATTTTAAAAAAAATTTAATCAAATACGATTTCCGTAACTGTAAGAATTCAATTGGATGGGAAATAAGTTAGAGTAAATTAAATTAAATTTTTTAAATTTAAATTAAATTAAATTTTTTAATTTTTCTTTAAAAATACCTTTTAGAGCTATAAATAAAAAATAAATAGAAACTTGAGTATCATATAAATTAAACACAGTTTAGTTCAAACATATCAACAACTACTAACACGTGCATGTGGTGTAAAAGACCTTTGTTTTTTTCCTCATCAAGATAATCAAGACACAAGTAAAATATGCTCAAAATAGAAACATATTTTCAAAAGCTTATTATAATTTTTGGGTAAACTCAAAGTAACTAAATTATTAGTAAATTTAAATTTTAGCCTCTCAACTTTAAAAAATTACAAAATGATAAATAACCTTCTCTTTTACAATTCAATTTTTTTTTTATAAAACAACTTTAAACGTTGCAAATTTGTAAACTTGTTATGGTGTTCGCCATGATCGACCCGCTACTTGATTACCCGACTGGGACCGACTCGTAGCTTGCATAGTTCTCATCTTGGGTTCCCACAGTGATGAGTTCGAATCCTCCCATGAACTCGTATGAGGTGGGTTCGCATTACTATGTTGGCGAACTTATATGTAGAAAACACATGTTAACCCTAGAATAGAGTATGTGTTAGCATGCATGGGGGCCAATCTACGACATCACATCTGGAAACCATATCATATAAATAGAGAAATTAACACCCTTTAAAGACAGACACACAAAAACACTCAACAAAACCAAAATCCAAACAACTTGCTTCTATGATCTCTGGCACTAACCGTCAAATTGACTTAGATCTAAGGTACGTTCTTCTATTTATTGATGGGTACTAATCTACCGTATTAATCCTCGAATCGTTGCTTGGAGTTTGTTAACTAGTCTTTTAGAAAAAAACTTATAACTAAAATATAAATTTATTTATAATTTAATGATTTTAAGTATAATGTAACTTAAATTCTTTTAATAATCATATATATGTGGATTTCACGATCCACCATAATTTTAATTCCAAATAATGCACACATTTCACGAGTGATCAATGTTTTTGTCATTGCTATAGGCCATGCCACTACTATAAGTAGATACTAGATTTGGCTCTCTAATTGCAATTCACATCACCTTTCCAAAGCCATATTTGTTTCTTTAAACCCTAGCTAATTCCATACTTCTCTTTCAAGAAATCAGTAATTCTTTAAAACCTTCTAATGGCTTCACGTGGTGCCATCGTTGAGCCAATTACAAGCTCGATTTCCGATACAACGCTCCCGTCTGAAACCGGAGAAACCAAGCTTCCGGTGAAGAAAATTCCAGGTGATTATGGGCTACCTTTCATTGGTCCAATCAAAGACCGGCTCGATTATTTCTACAACCAAGGTCGGGATAAGTTTTTCAAATCCAAAATTCAAAAATACCAATCGACAGTACTCCGAACCAACATGCCACCAGGTCCATTCATCGCTTCGAATCCTAAAGTTATCGCTTTACTCGATGGAAAGAGCTTTCCAATCCTTTTCGACGTATCGAAAGTTGAAAAGAAAAACCTTTTCACCGGTACTTACATGCCATCAACCAACCTCACCGGCGGGTATCGGATTTTATCCTATCTTGATCCGTCCGAACCCAAACACACTAAACTCAAACAACTACTTTTTTTTCTCTTGAAATCGAGTAGTAACCGAGTTTTCCCTGAGTTTGAAGCGTGTTACACTGAGTTATTCAAAACGGTCGAAAATGAACTCTATGAAAAGGGCCAAAGTAGTTTTGAGAAACCTAATGAACAAGCTGCATTTAATTTCTTAGGTAGAGCTTATTTCGGTTCAAACCCGGTTGATACTAAACTCGGAACCGACGGTCCGAGTTTGATCGCTAAATGGGTATTATTTCAACTCGCTCCGGTTCTTTCCCTTGGTTTACCCAAATATATAGAAGATCTTTTAATTCATACGTTTCCATTGCCATCTTTTCTTGTGAAAAAAGACTACAAAAGATTATACGATTTTTTCTACGAATCGGCCGGTTCTGTTCTTGATGAAGCTGAAAAAATGGGTATTTCACGTGAAGAAGCTTGTCATAATCTTTTATTCGCTACGTGCTTTAATACCTTCGGCGGCATGAAAATCTTCTTCCCCAATATATTGAAATGGATCGGTAATGCCGGACCGGACCTACACCGTTCATTAGCAAAAGAGATCAGGTCGGTGATCAAATCCAATGGTGGAGAATTAAGTTTGGGTGCAATGGAACAAATGCCGTTGATGAAATCGGTGGTGTACGAAGCTTTCCGTATTGAACCACCGGTGCCGGCGCAATATGCAAAAGCGAAGGTGGATTTGTTGATTGAAAGTCACGACGCCGTTTTCGAAGTGAAAAAAGGGGAGATGTTATTCGGGTACCAACCGTTTGCGACCAAAGATCCGATAATATTTGAAAGAGCTGAAGAGTTTGTACCGGAGAGGTTTATGGGTGTTGAAGGGGAGAAATTGTTGAAACATGTGTTTTGGTCGAACGGACCGGAAACGGAGCATCCGACGGTGGAGAATAAACAGTGTGCCGGTAAGGAATTTTTGGTGTTGATTTCTAGGTTGTTTGTGGTGGAACTTTTCCGACGTTATGATACGTTTGAGATTGAAGTTGGGACATCGACGTTTGGGGCTGCCATTACCATAAAGTCGTTAAATAAAGCAAGCTTTTAAGTATACTGGAATATTCGTCAATGCAGGGGCTTTGTCAAATGTGTCATGTTTTTTCTTCAATAAATAATGTATTATCGAATGTTGAATTTCCGTTTATGCACCATATTTTATATAACTAAAATATGTAGCCAATTCTTGTATTATTTGAATAAAATTGGTTAAATTTTACTATTAGTTGATATATTCATTTATTTTAATTTGGTTATTTTAAGTTTTTATATATATATATTTTTTAATTTTAAAATTTTGGGTAAATTACACTAATAGTCACCCAATTATTAGTAAATTTTTTATCACATAATTATAAAAAGTTATAAAATTATTACTCAATTATTCAATTTTATTTTTTCTAGTCATTTAATTTTTTTGGCACCACTGGGTTAATGGACTATCTTAGATATCTCTGAATTACTCTAGACTTCGTTAGAATATTGATAGTCTTATTATTGGCAACTTTGGTGGGATTAATATTGTAAATAATTTGTATTTCAACAAGTGCGACAATACTAATATATCAGAGACTTAACGAGTCACATGATTTTATAAGTTAATTTTTTAGAGGAAAAATTTAGTGGAGAGTGATTTAAATTTTCAATGCATGCAAGTGTGAGGTTGTTACATCGACGTATGGTCGGATTTAAATTCTTCGTTGTACGAGATTAAAAAAATTAGTTTAACTTTTTAATTTTCTTCGATTTTGGTTAATTCAATAAATTTTGACTAAATTGATATAAAGTTTAAGTTAAAATGATTAAATTGGTCGATTATTTGTAAACAAAATTCAAAACGGGATTAAACGACTAAATCGACTTTGGTATATATAATTTTATATATTTTAAATTATTTTTTGTGTTTAAGTTAAATTTGGGGTGAGTTAAGTTGAAATAATTGCCCAAATCTAAATTTAAACTAAATTTAAAAAAAAAACTAAAATTGAAAATCATAAAATTAATTTTAACTACCAAAAATATATATCTATAATTAAGAATTATCACAATAATAAAAATAAAATTTAAGATATTATTTGGTATTAAAGTTTGGTTTCAATATTTAATTTGGTACCTAAGTTTTTTATTTTTATGTTGATACTTGAACTTTTTTTGTCCCAATTAAATACCTAAGTTTGACTTCAATATTCAATTTAGTACATAAATTTTCTTTTTATCTTAATTAAGTATGTGCTTTTTATTACTAGAGCACACGCGTCAAATATTTATTGAACTACATGATATTGTTTGAGCAGGATACCAAATTGAACATTGAAATCAAGCTCAACTACTAAATTAAAAAAAAATGTCTCAAATTAAACATTAAAATCAACCTCAAATGCCAAATAGTAAATTACTCAAAATAAATAAATGAATTGAATATTATTATAACAACTAAAAATTAGTGCAAGAAATTGAAGAATTGGAATCCTTGTACAAATTGGCTTCTAAATTATTCTTATGTTACTTGTAAGACATTAAGACATGTGAGTTTTGTTTGGTTTGAGGCTGTCAAACTAAACAATGTCAACTTATAAGTCTACCATTTTTTGGGTTAACAAATATAAATCAATGTTGTCTACTGCTGCTTTATCAAATAAATATTTTCATTTAAAATTAAAAATATTTATCAAAATAAAAAATCACTTAATATTAAATATTAATTAATTTTTATTTCTCAAACATCAAGATATCCATCCAATCCATCAATTTTGTCAAAGAGGCGAATGTTAAGAGATCCCTTAATGGCTTTAAAAATTTTCGATATTCGATTTTATATTCTTTTAAAATTTTTAAAATTTGATTTTCATATTTATTGTAAATATTACCACATTCAAATATGCATGTAATTGGAATAAATTTGTGTATTAAAATGGAATTAAATGACATTGTTTCTTGTGCGAATGTTTTGATAATTGCTGTTCTGCGACTGAATTGAGCGAGGAATGTTATAATTAACCTAACTCGACCTATAAACAACAAGAAGATGTGTCCATTAGACCATCCATTAACAACACCTCTCCAAGTTCTTTCATCATTAATAGAAAGCCCTCACTCTAGCTTTCAATATACATAATCCCATTAACAACAACTCTCCAGCTTCTTTCATTCTAGCTTTCAATAGACCTAATCGGTTGGTTCAATCAAGAAAGGTGGTCGTGATATTGAACTCCCACTAAATAAAAGATTATGATAAAACCAATTAAGAGATGTATAACCTCATGATTCTCTAAGAATATTTACTTTCCTTTTTATGATAACCCCATCATATTAAGATGATCTCTAAGAATATTTAGTTTCCATATTATGATAAAACCAATTAAGAGTGATGTATGTCCCCATGATGTTAAGATTCTATTATGAATATTTAACTTCCTTCTACAATATAAATCAACAAGTGGTTTGGTGCAATGGTAAGATATATTGTACTCTTAAAAGGACCCAAATTTAAATATTTGGTAAGCTACACTAGTAGTCACCTAGCTATTAGTAAATTTATTTTTTGGTCATCCAACTATAAAAATTTATAAAATGATAACCTGATTTTTCAATTGTCTTTTTTGGTTACCAGCTGGCTAATGGTGGCAACTTTGAAATTGACATAATAGTAACTTTAAGCCTCAAAATTTACTCATTTTGTAATTTGGCTCTTTTGTAATTTTGTCTTTCTTTATGACCCTTTCACATAAAAAGCTAAAAATCAAAATTATCAACTAAATTTGGTTAAAAACATACAAAAAATATAACACCAAAAAATCCAAGATAATAATTTGTAAATATCGAGGGTCAATTTTTTTAAAAAATTCAAGATTAATTTGGCGTAATTTATAAATGCTAATGGTTAATGTTGCTATTATTCCAATTTTAAAAGCTATCACCGTTAGTCAGCTAATTACAAAAAGACAAAATTGAATGGTTAAGTGACTATTTTGTAACTTTTCATAATTAGATGGCCAAAAAAGAAATTTACTAATAGTTGGATGACTACTAATGTAATTTATCCTTAATTTTTTGAGGGATTAAATTGATGAAATGTATTGTGTGAAATATTCAACTTGATTTACTTTATTAATTGTTTAATTTTTTGTCATGGGTTCATTGTACCCTTTAGTGTTTACATTTTTAATTGGTGTATTTAACAATTATAACTACAAAATCTTGCAGGGACCAAAAACAAATAACTTATTCTGTTGACACCATTTTTTGATGAAAATGGGGTCGACTTGGATTTTGAAAATAAAACGAAAAATGGGAGTCGCCACCAATCTTTTTTCATGAGGTGTGATCGGGTCACCTCGTAAAATGGTTGTTTTTAATAAACGATTTAGATTTTATTAAAACAACGATTTTTGTCTACGAAATTCAGAAAAATGGGTTCGGGAGTCGGTTACGCACGAGGAAGGATTAGCACCCTCGATACGCCCAAAATTGGTACCTAGTTGATTAATCATTGTCTTAGTGTCGAAAATTGAAAATTTGAAGAGTTTTTAAAAAAATACGATCCTTAAAAGAAACTCTGATAACGTGAATTGAAATATAAGATTCTCTTGTTCCGAAGGAATATCACATCCAGCACGTTAGGACACGATACTCTATACCATCGAAACCAAGATCACCTTATAGCTTATTGAAGCCATACTTTGAAGCTTTAAGAGGATATTTGGCTATTTAGTCGAACGAGAAATCGAAACCCAGCACGTTAGGGCACATTTTCTTGATTTTCCAAACACGAAATATCGCCTTATTTGCAAAAAATCTTATCTCGAGGTAATAAGATGTCATATCCGGTGAGTTAGGACACAACACCTCAAATCTCAGAGAGTAAGCATTTTATTTAACACTCGTATTATGATTTAAAAGAATATGCCGTTATTTAGGTTAAACGAGAAAAATCGAAACCCAGTAAATTAGGACACGATTTTCTCGAATTTCCAAGAACAGAATATTACCTTATTTTATTTTTGTATATTCAAATAAATATGTATGCAATGTTTAAAACCATGCATATCATTTGAGTTTCAGTGTAAAGAATGAACCTTTAACATGGCTCATGATGTGATTGGAATAATAATAGAATGATAACACGAATAAACAACATAACGACTTATCTATAATAATAAAACAACGAGTATGCCGGGGCAATTAGCAACTAAATCTAATATTAATTAAACCATGATATACATAAGAATAATAATGAAAGAAAGTGGAATATGTATAAAAAATGAATATGCAAACATCAAAAAGAAATAAATAAATAACAAAGAAGGGTTAAAATAATATAACAATGACGATAGTAAGATTTGGTGAAAACATGAAATTATAGACAATCATATTTAAGAAATATATGTAATAATGAACAAAAAAAAATTGAAATTATATAAATAAATAAATCAGACAACTTGAAGTAATACAAAATTTAAGGATAAATAGGTGTACGTGTAATATTACATTTAGAAATAAAAATAGCAAACAAATAGTTAAAAGTAATGTTGGATAATAATCTAGGTAGAGTATTAAAAAGGAATAATAATAAAAATACTATGATAGTAATGATGACAATATTAATAATCAAATTGCAACAACAAAACGAACAAAGTGGCTCAAAATAAAATCAAAATCAAAATAGGAGGTGCATAATAATAAAAGGTAAAATATAAGAAATACATAATAATAATAATAATAATAATAATCCGCGTAGTAGAAAACACAAATAATCTAGATTTTAAAATATACGTGTATATATATAGATATATATAAAAGTACTTAAATGGAATATTATACAAAATGTTAGGATAATATAACATGAAAATTCCAAAATAATGATTTTTCAACAAGGCAAAACCAATAAAGCAATTTCGGCAAAAAGAGAAAAAAATAATAAATAAATAAAAATAATAATAAAAATAAAAAAATTGAATGAATCCTTTTGGAAATAAGTATTGAATAGATAATAAGCCTAATTAAAATAAATTTAAAATAAAAGGGGTAATCTGAAAATAAAGAAACCAACATGGGGGATCACTGTGTAATGTGCGCAAATGCACAAGGACTAAAACTGGAAATAATCCAGGTCCCATAATGTAGTGCTTAGACGCGGACCGAATTGCCAACATGCGTAAATTTTGAAGCCAAATTAAAAAAGGAAGTGAAATAAATAAGGCATGGTTGAGTGCTTGCACAAAGGGGGAGGACTCAATGTGAAATTCCCCTATTTTCAACTTAAAAGGCGCAGATCAGGCCTGTTAAACAAGTTGAAATGCGGGCCTTCCTTTTTACAAATAATTTAAAACCCCTTTTTCAAATGCAGCCACCTTTTAACTAAAAAAATCTATAATCCTAAAATCAATTAAACATTGCAGCAAAAAAACAAAAAAAGGAAAGAAAAAGGGGAAACCCAAAATGTTTGCCCCCGTTTGGTCTGCCGTTCAACCACCATCAGTCCACCATGAACGATGGATGGTGGTCTACCAAAGCGTTCCCCTTATGCCTTCATTTAAAGCCCAGCCTCAAGGCTCATCAATTTCGGCCTCAAAACCCCTCTCAACCTTCGACGCCGGCGAAGAAGACGAGGATTTGGTGGCTCGTTCGCAAAGTAAGTCTTCTATCTTCTCTTTATTATACTAAAACGCATGCAGAGCAAAAAAGAAAACAAAATAGACCTGAGAAAAATAATGTACAAGACTTTTGAAATCTTTTTTTCTTTTGATTGCTCTTTTTTTTATGTTTCAATCTATGTGTGTATAAAAATACAATGTTTTTTTTATTCCCGAAATTCCCCTATTTTCAATCAGTTCCCTCTCCCCAAAATACCATCGATCCCCCGTACAATTTTTGATTCGGGTTTTTATAACCCATTTTCATCTAATTTCCTATTGTTTCTGTTTTGTCTCTTTGCATGGGATGGGCACGATGGAGGTGACAGAGGCATGGGGTGCAGACGGTGATGGGCATGCGTGGAGGCTGGCGCGGAGCAGAGGCGTGCGAGGTTGAGTGGTTGTGCACATGGGGCAACGGCGCAAGTGGGCAAGTGGGGGGTTTGCTGGTATGGGCTCGGGCAGATTTTGGGCTTTACAGCTGCCCCTCTTTGCTCGTTGTCGTGTAACGAAAACAGAGCAAAGACCAAGGAAGACCAAATTTGCCCGGGCTTGCCGAGCCTTGGCTTCTTTTGGTGCTTTTCTTCTTCAAGTAGCCTCGTTCCAGTCTGCTACGTCTTGTTGCTTCGATCCACTCTACTGCAACTTCAGATACGCCTTGTAGCTTCAATCTACTCTGCTACGACTCCATGGGGATGAGATTTGTGTTTTTAGTCTGCTCCACTACTACTTAGGGAGATAAGACTTGATGCGATCTGCTCCACTATTGCTTAGGGAAATAAGATCTGTGGTTTTGTCTGCTCCACTACTGCTTAGGGAGATAAGACTTAATGCGATCTACTCCACTACTGCTTAGGGAGATAAGATTGTAATCTTCGATCTATTCCACTGTTTCCCAGGGAAGTAGAACTACCAGCTTCAATGTACTCCGCTGTAATCAGGGAGGTAAAATCCGCCGTCTTCAACCTACTCCACTATTGCTTAGGGAGATAAGATCTGTAATATTCAATCTATTCCACTGCCAAATACAGGGAGATAGAGTTATCGGCTTCAATGTATTCCACTGTAGTCAGGGAGGTAAAATCTGACATCTTTGACCTGCTTCGTTGCCAAATACAGGAAGGCAAGATCTGCAATCTTCAATCTATTCCACTGCCCAATACAGGGAGATAGAGTTATCGGCTTCAACGTACTCCACTGTAGTTAGGGAGGTAAAGTCTGCCGTCTTCGACCTGCAATCTATTCTACTGCTAAATACAGGGAGATAGAGTCTGTTTTTTCAATCCACTTCCTACCAGTATAGGAAGACCGGAACTGTTATCTTTGATCTACTTCACGCCAATACATGAAGACAAGATCTGCTTTCTGCGATCTACTTCGCCACCAATATGGGAAGACAAGATCTGCATCTTGGATCTACTTCCTATCAATATAGGAAGATAGGATCTGCTACCTTCGATCTTCTCCATGCCAATACATGAAGACAAGATCTGCTTTCTGCGATCTACTTCGCCACCAATATGGGAAGACAAGATCTGCATCTTCGATCCACTTCCTACCAATATAGGAAAATAGGATCTGCTACATTCGATCTTCTTCACGCCAATACATGAAGACAAGATCTGCTTTCTGCGATCTACTTCGCCACCAGTATGGGAAGACAAGATCTGCGTCGTCGATCCACTTCCTACCAATATAGGAAGATAGGACCTGCTACCTTCGATCTACTTCACGCCAATACATGAAGACAAGATCTGCTTTCTGCGATCTACTTCGCCACCAGTATGGGAAGACAAGATCTGCGTCGTCAATCCACTTCATGCCAATACATGAAGACAAGATCTGCTTTCTGCGATCTACTTCGCCACCAATATGGGAAGACAAGATCTGCATCTTCGATCCACTTCCTACCAATATAGGAAGATAGGATCTGCTACATTCGATCTTCTTCATGCTAATACATGAAGACAAGATCTGCTTTCTGCGATCTACTTCGCCACCAGTATGGGAAGACAAGATCTGCGTCGTCGATCCACTTCCTACCAATATAGGAAGATAGGACCTGCTATCTTCGATCTACTTCACGCCAATACATGAAGACAAGATCTGCTTTCTGCGATCTACTTCGCCACCAGTATGGGAAGACAAGATCTACGTCGTCGATCCACTTCCTACCAATATAGGAAGATAGGACCTGCTATCTTCAATCTACTTCATGCCAATACATGAAGACAAGATCTGCTTTCTGCGATCTACTTCGCCACCAATATGGGAAGACAAGATCTGCATCTTCGATCCACTTCCTACCAATATAGGAAGATAGGATCTGCTACCTTCGATCTTCTTCATGCCAATACATGAAGACAAGATCTGCTTTCTGCGATCTACTTCGCCACCAATATGGGAAGACAATATCTGCATCTTCGATCCACTTCCTACCAATATAGGAAGATAGGATCTGCTACCTTCGATCTTCTTCACGCCAATACATGAAGACAATATCTGCTTTCTGCGATCTACTTCGCCACCAGTATGGGAAGACAAGATCTGCGTCGTCGATCCACTTCCTACCAATATAGGAAGATAGGACCTGCTATCTTCGATCTACTTCACGCCAATACATGAAGACAAGATCTGCTTTCTGCGATCTACTTCGCCACCAGTATGGGAAGACAAGATCTGCGTCGTCGATCCACTTCCTACCAATATAGGAAGATAGGACCTGCTATCTTCGATCTACTTCACGCCAATACATGAAGACAAGATCTATTTTCTGCGATCTACTTCGCCACCAATATGGGAAGACCAGATCTGCGTCGTCGATCCACTTCCTACCAATATAGGAAGATAGGACCTGCTATCTTCGATCTACTTCACGCCAATACATGAAGACAAGATCTGTTTTCTGCGATCTACTTCGCCACCAATATGGGAAGACCAGATCTGCATCGTCGATCCACTTCCTACCAATTTAGGAAGATAGGACCTGCTATCTTTGATCTACTTCACGCCAATACATGAAGACAAGATCTGCTTTCTGCGATCTCAATCCATCCCACTGTAACTTCAGGGGTATAGGATTTGTTTCTTTGATCTGTCCTCTGGGGATCATGACCTGCAAAATCTATTTCATTGACCTATTTATGCCTAGTGTTTAGGATGACATGATCAGAATGAATCAAATGCTCCTAACTAGATGTGTATGTATTATATTTGTAGAATATCATGAGAATGATCCATTTTAATGCTTAGGTTGTCATTCCTCATTGTTCATCAAGGTTCTATCACTGATGCCTTCTTGTTCAGCCAGTACCTTTGACAGAAAACCCAAAGAAATAGTTGCAATTTAGACTATTCTTCCTCCAATACTTCTAACCCTTAAGTTTGGTCAATTCTAAACAATAGTCCTGTTTCAGGTCCTCGTACTATTTAGAAGCTTTCAGAGTAATATGTAGAACTCCTTCTGCTTGAATATTACCAGTCCAGTAATCATTATTTTAATGAAAAATGCTTGAAAAAGATTATCAAGATGGACAAGATAAAATTTTGCTGAGAGCAAAACTCGAAATGAATAAATCAATCAAGATAGCAAATTTTGCTGAGATATGATGAAAAAGATTATCACAATGAATAAGATGGAACTTTATTGAGAGCAGAGCTCTAAATGAACAAATAGCAAATTTTGCTAAGATGTAAATAAGATAAAAACAGGTGCCCCAGATATCGCAGCATGAGCTTCTCTGCACAAACTCTGTGTTTAGAAATCCTAAAAGACTTTGTTGATGCCCCAAGATGTAGCGTCTCTCCTTCTTGTTAATTCAGAGAAGACAAAACTACTCTATGCCTCATCTTTGATCGAAAATTTGAATTGCCCATTCCTGGGTTTTCAATTCAAAGCCCCTTTGGTCTCAAGGTGCCCTTTGCGGGTTTTCGCCTTGGCCTCTCCCTTTTTTTTTTTTAGGCAAAGTACCTCTTCACTGAATCCGAATTCACAGGATTGGGCAAGCTTTTGCCATCCATCCCAGTTAAAATTAATGCCCCTCCTGAAAAGACCTTTTTTACTACATAAGGTCCCTCCCAGTTTGGCATCCACTTTCCTCTGAAGTCTTTTTGTATGGGGAGGATCTTCTTCAGTACCAAGTCCCCTTCATGGAAGTTTCTAAGATGAACTTTCTTATTGTAAGCTCGCATCATTCGTTTCTGGTACATTTGACCATGACGGATAGCTCTTAACCTCTTTTCTTCAATCAAGTTCAGCTGATCATATCGGGATTGGACCCATTCTGCTTCGTCTAACTTTAGTTCTGAAAAAACTCGGAGAGAGGGAATTTCAACCTCAATTGGTAGCACTGCCTCCATTCCATAAACCAAAGAGAATGGTGTTGCCCCGGTAGAAGTCCTGACGGACGTTCGATAAGCATAGAGGGCAAATGGCAACTTCTCGTGCCAATCTCTATAGGTCTCAGTCATTTTCCCCACAATCTTTTTGATATTTTTATTGGCTGCCTCCACCGCACCATTCATCTTTGGACGATATGGCGATGAGTTGTGGTGCTTGATATTGAATTGACTACAAACCTCTGCTATCGTGCTATTATTCAAATTTAATGCGTTGTCAGATATAATCCTTTCGGGCATTCCATACCGACATATGATTTCCTTATTTAAAAACTTGCTGACAGCTGCCTTTGTGACGTTGGCGTAAGAAGTAGCCTCTACCCACTTAGTAAAGTAGTCAATCACTACAAAAATGAAACAATGTCCGTTTGAAGCCTTTGGCGATATCGGCCCAATGACGTCCATGCCCCACATGGAGAAAGGCCATGGGGAAGTCATGACGTGAAGAGGTGATGGAGGCACATGAATTTTGTCTCCGTAAATCTGGCATTTATGGCACTTCTTAGCATATTTGATGCAGTCTCCTTCCATGGTAGACTAATAATATCCAAATCTCATGATCTGTCTGGCCATTGTGAAACTGTTAGCGTGTGTTCCACAAATACCATCATGGACTTCTTCCAAGATCTGCTTGGCCTCCACAGCGTCCACACATCTTAACAGCACCTGATCTTTTCCTCTTTTGTACAAGATCTCTCCATCTAAGACGTAATCACTGGCCAGCCTCCTCAACATTCTCTTGTCATTCTCAGTTGCTTGGTTTGGGTATTCACGATTTTTCACGTATCGTAATATATCCTGATACCAAGGGTTGTCGTCCTTTTCTTCTTCTTCGTCAATGTTACAACAGTGGGCTGGAGCACCATAAATGCTCATTTGGATAGGCTTCACATCCTCTGGTCTATTTACTTTGATCATGGAAGCCAATGTAGCTAAAGCGTCGGCCATCTGATTCTCGTCTCGTGGGAGATAACAAAAAGTGATGTCGTCAAACTCCTCAATCAATTCTAGGACTATCCTTCGGTAACTAATCAACTTAGGGTCTCTTGTTTCCCATTCGCCTTTGAGCTGATAAATTACCAACGCCGAATCCCCATATACCTCAAGTACCTTAATTTTGCGTTCCATAGCCGCGCGGATTCCCATGATACATGCTTCATATTCCGCCATGTTATTTGTGCAATCAAAATCTAGTTTACTGGTGAAAGGATAATGATCACCGTTTGGAGATACCAAGACTGCCCCAATCCCGTTGCCCATGGCATTTGAGCCTCCGTCAAAATTTAATTTCCAAGTATTGCCTTCTTGTGTGCTTGCTTCAGTAGTTGCCACATACATCAGATCCTCATTTGGGAAATCAAAGTTCAAAGGCTCATAATCGTCCAGGGCTCTACTTGCTAGAAAATCTGCTATCGCGCTCCCTTTTACAGCCTTTTGATTCACATAGGTTATGTCAAATTCAGATAGTAGAATTTGCCATCGGGCCATCCTTCCGTTTAGAGCAGTTGACTCCATCATGTATTTCAGAGGGTCTAACTTTGAGATTAACCAAGTCGTATGGTACAACATGTATTGTCTCAATCTCCGAGTAGTCCAAACCAATGCGCAACATAATTTTTCAATTGGCGAATATCTCGTTTCGCATTCAGTGAACTTCTTACTGAGATAATAGATCGCTCTTTCTTTTCGTCCTGACTCATCATGTTGGCCGAGCACGCACCCCATGGAATTCTCAAATACTGCCAAGTATAGTATCAGTGGCTTGTCAGGGCAAGGTGGCATCAGTACTGGGGCGTTGGACAAGTAATGTTTAACTCTTTCGAAAGTTTTCTGGCACTCTTTATCCCATACACCTGGATTGTGTTTCCTAAGAAGACGGAATATGGGGTCACATTTCTTAGTTAATTGTGAAATGAATCGAGCGATGTAATTTAGTCTTCCTAGGAAACCCCGAACTTCTTTCTGAGTACTTGGCGGAGGTAATTCTTGTATGGCCTTAACTTTGTCTGGGTCAATTTCAATTCCCTTTTTGCTGACTAAGAATCCTAGCAATTTTCCTGATCTCGCCCCGAAAGTACACTTGGCTGGGTTAAGTTTTAGCTGGAACTTCCTTAACCTTAGAAACAGTTTTCTCAGAACTTGCACGTGTTCCCCTTCTGTTCTGGATTTTGCGATCATGTCATCAACATAAACTTCTATCTCTTTATGCATCATATCATGGAATAATGCTACCATGACTCTCTGACACGTTGCTCCCGCATTTTTCAACCCAAAAGGCATTACTTTATAACAAAACGTCCCCCACATCGTTATGAATGTGGTCTTCTCCCTGTCTTCAGAAAGCATCTTAATTTGGTTGTACCCGGAGAAACCATCCATGAAAGAGAACAGTGAGTATCCGGCCGTGTTGTCTACCAAGGTATCGATATGAGGCAGTGGGAAATTATCTTTTGGGTTGGCTTTGTTCAAGTCTCTGTAGTCCACACACATTCGCACCTTCCCATCTTTCTTAGGAACAGGGACTATATTGGCTACCCATTCTGAGTACTTGACCACCTGTAAGAAACCAGCATCAAATTGCTTCTTAACTTCTTCCTTTATTTTTAGCAAGACATCAGGCCTCATCCTTCGAAGCTTTTGTTGGACTGGTTTGCATTCTTCCTTTATAGGCAATCGGTGTACCACGATATCAGTACTTAACCCTGGCATATCTTGGTAGGACCATGCGAAGACATCTTTAAACTCTTGAAGCAACTCAACAAGGTCTTGCCTTGTTTCCTTGGCAATGCAAGCGCCAACTTTTACCTCTCTGCCCTCTTCTAAGATCACAACTTCTACTGATTCCTTATAGGGTAGAATTTGTTTTTCTTCTTCTTCCATCATTCTTAACAAATCTGAAGATAAAACGCTGTCTTGGTCACCTTCAAAATCTTGAGGATCATCTATACTCATGTCTTGTTCAAATAGAGACTCTGAATTCGTAACAGCGTCGCTCATCTCGTTGATACCTGAAGACCTGTTATTGGAACAAATGGAGGCCCAAATAAAAGAATCTAAGAATACTTGTATGCATAGTATGATTATAAAGGGAATGAAAAGAATGAAAGAATATTTGCTCAAGATGAAACTGAATGATAAGTTTTCACTAAAATTAGATTTTGGACATGTGCCTTTTGCAAAAGATTCTTATCACCCCCAGGCTTAGGGCAACAAGTGTTCTGAATATTACTCTAGATTAGCTCTAAAAATACAGGGATCTCTTCCACAGTCCCATTGTTCAAAACACTCCCAAATATGCAAAAGTTTGGAGACTTTTATTCCTCAGTTCCCTTTTCAGATATATCATTGAAATTCCTCGATATTCCTTTCAGGCTTTTGACTTGTTCAAGGCATTACAACTCTTTGCTCATTATCGTGTAACGTAAAGATGCCTAGTCATTTGACTTTTGTCAGTTTCCAAGTTAACTGGGATAATTTTACCTAATTAGGGTCATTTTAGGGAAAGTCTAATGCAAAATAAAGCAATGCAATGCAAATGCATGAAATGAATGCAAAAGAAAGGAAGGCGTTGATTCTAAATTTAATTCTATTAGAATAATTTTTCTAAAAGACAGATTTTTTTACATGAAAATAGTTTACATATGTGGTATTGCCCTTCATAGTCCAAGTAAACGCTGATATTTTCTTCATGGTTAAACCCTGTAAATTCTCCAAAAGATGCATTTGCTAGATCCTTACTGCTTAATCTGAGCCTCGATCTCTTGCTCGCTTATCTCCATGATACTCATCAAAAAGTGCCAGCTCTTGGATAATCTTCGTTGGCACTTAAATCAAGTCATGTATTCCTTCGTGGACTTCCGGCTTTCTCTCGTCATGCCTTCGTTGGCTTGAATCTCTAGAAATTACATTATGTATTCCTCCGTGAACTACCAGCTTTCTCTCATCGTGTTTACTCAGAATATATTCAGGCGACCGCACTATAATCCACTTTATCAAGAAATTCGCTTCCTTATGACAAACTATTCTATTTAGGAATCGAATTTCGAATCAACACATTCTTTTCTTTGATGTAATGTAATGCAAATGCATGAATGCAAAAAGAAAGGAAGACATTGATTCTGAATTTAATTTCATTGGAACAACTTTTCTAGAAAACAAATTCCTTTACATAAAAGGGACTACATACACGGTCTTTCTCTCATATTCCAAGTGAAGACACTTTTCTTCCTCTTCATATCTGGATCTTATGGTCGAGTCTGACGAATTCTCCAAGAGATGTCTATATTAACTCCTTTTTTTTGCTTGATCCAGGCTGCGACTCGTTGCTCACTTATTTCTATGATACTTTTCAGTTCTTTTAAGAAAGTCAAGACATGACAGCTCTCGAATAATCTTTGTTAGTTTCTGTCTTTAGGCAATGAAGCAAAGTCTTGTATTTCTTCACGGACTATCAGCCTTCTTTCATGTATTCACTTGGACCATATTTAGACAACCGTGTTATAATCCACTTTATCAAAAAAATTTGTTTTCTTATGACAAACTGTTCTATTTAGCAATCAAATATGAATCAACACCTCCTTCCTAGGATGATGTAATACAATACAATTATAAACAAAAAACAAAACACGTTAGTGCGAATAAATAACAAATAAAGCAATTCGGGTGACCACTAGGGGTTTGGAGTGGCTCTACGTAGGGTAGGCTCCTAGGTCTCTCTATATGTGGTTTGGTTCTAGAGTAAGGGTACCTGAACCAGCATATTCCTCGATCCTCACCCATTATAGGCTCATATGGACCGAGTTCAGTTCAGGGGAATACATTTCCCTATGGCCATGCGGAGATGAAAATCTCACGAAGACATAGGTACGGATGTATCCCGGAAGCGATTCACTATCCCATGCGGAGGTGAAAACCTCACGAAGGCGTAGTTTCTCACTCCCACTTAAAAGGTGTGACCAACAGTCATGCAATGGAATGTGCAGAGGTATAAAATAAAATACAGAACACGATAAAAATATAACTCAAAACAAAAGAGATGCAATGAAAGGATCGTAAATTTAAATCGAATTTTCCACTTTCAACAAAAAGACAAGAAATAATCAACACGTGGCTTGACTCTCTTATTGTCCCCAGTGGAGTCGCCAAGCTGTTGACACCATTTTTTGATGAAAATGGGGTCGACTTGGATTTTGAAAATAAAACAAAAAATGGGAGTCGCCACCAATCTTTTTTCATGGGGTGTGATCGGGTCACCTCGTAAAATGGTTGTTTTTAATAAACGATTTAGATTTTATTAAAACAACGATTTTTGTCTACGAAATTCAGAAAAATGGGTTCGGGAGTCGGTTACGCACGAGGAAGGATTAGCACCCTCGATACGCCCAAAATTGGTACCTAGTTGATTAATCATTGTCTTAGTGTCGAAAATTGAAAATTTGAAGAGTTTTTAAAAAAATACGATCCTTAAAAGAAACTCTGATAACGTGAATTGAAATATAAGATTCTCTTGTTCCGAAGGAATATCACATCCAGCACGTTAGGACACGATACTCTATACCATCGAAACCAAGATCACCTTATAGCTTATTGAAGCCATACTTTGAAGCTTTAAGAGGATATTTGGCTATTTAGTCGAACGAGAAATCGAAACCCAGCACGTTAGGGCACATTTTCTTGATTTTCCAAACACGAAATATCGCCTTATTTGCAAAAAATCTTATCTCGAGGTAATAAGATGTCATATCCGGTGAGTTAGGACACAACACCTCAAATCTCAGAGAGTAAGCATTTTATTTAACACTCGTATTATGATTTAAAAGAATATGCCGTTATTTAGGTTAAACGAGAAAAATCGAAACCCAGTAAATTAAGACACGATTTTCTCGAATTTCCAAGAACAGAATATTGCCTTATTTTATTTTTGTATATTCAAATAAATATGTATGCAATGTTTAAAACCATGCATATCATTTGAGTTTCAGTGTAAAGAATGAACCTTTAACATGGCTCATGATGTGATTGGAATAATAATAGAATGATAACACGAATAAACAACATAACGACTTATCTATAATAATAAAACAACGAGTATGCCGGGGCAATTAGCAACTAAATCTAATATTAATTAAACCATGATATACATAAGAATAATAATGAAAGAAAGTGGAATATGTATAAAAAATGAATATGCAAACATCAAAAAGAAATAAATAAATAACAAAGAAGGGTTAAAATAATATAACAATGACGATAGTAAGATTTGGTGAAAACATGAGATTATAGACAATCATATTTAAGAAATATATGTAATAATGAACAAAAAAAAATGAAATTATATAAATAAATAAATCAGACAACTTGAAGTAATACAAAATTTAAGGATAAATAGGTGTACGTGTAATATTACATTTAGAAATAAAAATAGCAAACAAATAGTTAAAAGTAATGTTGGATAATAATCTAGGTAGAGTATTAAAAAGGAATAATAATAAAAATACTATGATAGTAATGATGACAATATTAATAATCAAATTGCAACAACAAAACGAACAAAGTGGCTCAAAATAAAATCAAAATCAAAATAGGAGGTGCATAATAATAAAAGGTAAAATATAAGAAATACATAATAATAATAATAATAATAATAATCCGCGTAGTAGAAAACACAAATAATCTAGATTTTAAAATATACGTGTATATATATAGATATATATAAAAGTACTTAAATGGAATATTATACAAAATGTTAGGATAATATAACATGAAAATTCCAAAATAATGATTTTTCAACAAGGCAAAACCAATAAAGCAATTTCGGCAAAAAGAGAAAAAAAATAATAAATAAATAAAAATAATAATAAAAAATAAAAAAATTGAATGAATCCTTTTGGAAATAAGTATTGAATAGATAATAAGCCTAATTAAAATAAATTTAAAATAAAAGGGGTAATCTGAAAATAAAGAAACCAACATGGGGGATCACTGTGTAATGTGCGCAAATGCACAAGGACTAAAACTGGAAATAATCCAGGTCCCATAATGTAGTGCTTAGACGCGGACCGAATTGCCAACATGCGTAAATTTTGAAGCCAAATTAAAAAAGGAAGTGAAATAAATAAGGCATGGTTGAGTGCTTGCACAAAGGGGGAGGACTCAATGTGAAATTCCCCTATTTTCAACTTAAAAGGCGCAGATCAGGCCTGTTAAACAAGTTGAAATGCGGGCCTTCCTTTTTACAAATAATTTAAAACCCCTTTTTCAAATGCAGCCACCTTTTAACTAAAAAAATCTATAATCCTAAAATCAATTAAACATTGCAGCAAAAAAACAAAAAAAGGAAAGAAAAAGGGGAAACCGAAAATGTTTGCCCCCGTTTGGTCTGCCGTTCAACCACCATCAGTCCACCATGAACGATGGATGGTGGTCTACCAAAGCGTTCCCCTTATGCCTTCATTTAAAGCCCAGCCTCAAGGCTCATCAATTTCGGCCTCAAAACCCCTCTCAACCTTCGACGCCGGCAAAGAAGACGAGGATTTGGTGGCTCGTTCGCAAAGTAAGTCTTCTATCTTCTCTTTATTATACTAAAACGCATGCAGAGCAAAAAAGAAAACAAAATAGACCTGAGAAAAATAATGTACAAGACTTTTGAAATCTTTTTTTCTTTTTGATTGCTCTTTTTTTTTATGTTTCAATCTATGTGTGTATAAAAATACAATGTTTTTTTTATTCCCGAAATTCCCCTATTTTCAATCAGTTCCCTCTCCCCAAAATACCATCGATCCCCCCGTACAATTTTTGATTCGGGTTTTTATAACCCATTTTCATCTAATTTCCTATTGTTTCTGTTTTGTCTCTTTGCATGGGATGGGCACGATGGAGGTGACAGAGGCATGGGGTGCAGACGGTGATGGGCATGCGTGGAGGCTGGCGCGGAGCAGAGGCGTGCGAGGTTGAGTGGTTGCGCACATGGGGCAACGGCGCAAGTGGGCAAGTGGGGGGTTTGCTGGTATGGGCCCGGGCAGATTTTGGGCTTTACATATTCAATTTATAATCCTTACGAAATGGAAGGCTTGGAATCTTAATCCAAATTGGGTTCCAACTCATCCTAAATTATGTTTTGCTGAAATTGCGAGAAGATTATATCTGTCATTTAGGAAAGCAAAATATATGAGGAACGAAATAGCTTTTGCACTAGCAATAGCAAGGGTTAGGCGTTCGGATACCTTTAAAGCATGGTGGTAAAAGTGTTGGAGAGAACGAGAGCATTAGTCTTTGTTTGATTAATTGTTTTTTTCATGCTGATATGTATTTAGTTTTACGTAAACAATATTCCGGTGAAAAGAGTTGGTCCTCAAGATAAGTACTATAAGACTTAATTAAAATAATATATAAATAAAGAAAACTTACGTAACATGATTGTGCTAATACTACTAATATTTTATTTATTATTATCAGACATGTGACTAATATCAACTTTAATCACAGCTCAAAATAAATAGGAGCCAGACATTAATTAATTATAATTATCATAAATAAATGTTAATAGATTCTTAAGTTTAATGTGTTATGTTATTATTTATTGATATCGGAGCATGAGTCATGGAATCATTTTTGTCGAGAGAGTTTTACTTGAATACAACTTCGGTCCGAATAGAATTAGGTTAAGATCATAAAATGGATGAGAGCACTTGCTGTAATATAAAAAGTTTGGTTAAATTATTTATTTGTCCTAATACTTTACAAAAGTTATAGATTTAGTCTTTATATTTTAATTTGGTCATTTTTAGTCCTCACCAATCGTTAACTATTAAATTCATTCATTCAGTTGTGTTATGTTATTTCTAAAATTTGATGCGGCAAACATATGATCATATGAGCTTGTTATTTCCACATATTACTTACTAAAAATTCAATTAATGGATTAATGATTGACATTTGCATCAAGTTTAAAATTTTTAAATTCAAAAAGTATAAGAACTATAATGATCTAATTGCATACTATGGAATTAAAATTACAATTCTATGTAAAGTACAAGATTAGTAATTGAGTTTAACCAAATGGATTTAACTGCTGTTGTTTAAATTAAGATTAAAATTTTAAAATTTGAAAAGTATAAGGACTAAAAGAAGAATTTAACCAATAAGTTTGTAATGAAGATAAAAATGACAGCAAATAGAATAAATTTCAAAAGCCAATATGTAAAATTCAACTCAAAGACATTGTACAACGTTGGCGTTTGAATAGTTTATTAGTTGTCGTCGGCTATGCCATTGTGCTATAAATAAAGAGACTTATGGCTCTCTTTCTGCAATCCATTCCATCTTTTCAAAGCTATATTTATCTTTTGAAAAAATTTTATCACTATTAAACCCTCCTAACGGCTTCTAGTGCTACATTGTCTTCTCGACGTACTAATGTTCAAGATCGGCCGTCAGCGACGGTTTCCGAGCTAGAAAAACCCGAGCTTCCTTTGAAGTCAATTCCCGGTGATTATGGACTTCCTTTCATCGGTGCAATCAAAGACCGGCTTGATTATTTTTACAACCAAGGTCGAGACGAATTTTTTAAATCCAAAATCCAAAAATACCAATCGACCGTACTTCGAACAAACATGCCACCAGGTCCATTCATCTCTTCAAACCCAAAAGTTGTCGCTTTACTAGACGGAAAGAGTTTTCCAATTCTTTTTAACGTATCGAAAGTCGAAAAGAAAGACCTTTTCACCGGCACTTACATGTCTTCAACCAACCTCACTGGCGGGTATCGGATTTTATCATATCTTGACCCATCAGAACCCAAACATGCCAAACTCAAACAACTTCTCTTTTTTCTCTTGAAATCAAGTAGAGACAGAGTGTTGCCCGAGTTCAAAGCATGTTACACCGAGTTATTCAAAACGGTGGAATATGAAGTCTCAGAGAAAGGTAAATGTAGCTTCCAAACACCTAGTGAACAAGCTGCTTTTAATTTCTTAGCTCGGGCTTTCTTTGACTCGAATCCAGTTGATTCTGAACTCGGAACTGACGGTCCAAGTTTGGCTAACAACTGGGTTTTGTTTCAACTCGGCCCGATTTTCACCCTTGGTTTACCCAAATATATAGAAGATCTTTTACTCCATACATTTCCATTACCATCTTTTCTCGTTAAAAAAGATTACAAAAAATTATACGATTTCTTCTACGAATCGGCCAGCTTAGTTCTTGATGAAGCTGAAAAAATGGGTATTTCACGTGACGAAGCTTGTCATAATCTTGTATTCGCTACGTGCTTTAATTCTTTCGGCGGCGTTAAAGTGTTCTTCCCGATTATGCTTAAATGGATTGGTTTAGCCGGAGAAAACCTACACCTTTCATTAGCAAAAGAGATCAGGTCGGTCATTAAATCAAACAGCGGAAAACTAAGCTTGTCCGCAATGGAACAAATGCCATTGATGAAATCCGTGGTGTATGAATCGTTTCGTATCGACCCGCCAGTTCAGTTTCAATACGGGAAGGCGAAGAAAGATCTTTTGATTGAAAGTCACCATGCCGTATACGAAGTAAAAGAAGGGGAGATGTTGTTCGGATACCAACCGTTTGCGACGAAGGATCCGAATATATTTGAGAGAGCCAAGGAGTTTGTACCCGACAGGTTCATGGGCGTCGACGGGGAGAAGTTGTTGAAGTATGTGCTTTGGTCTAATGGACCAGAGACCGAGCATCCTACTGTGGCGGATAAACAATGTGCCGGTAAAGGTTTCGTGACGTTGGTCTCTAGGCTTTTTGTGGTGGAATTTTTCAGACGTTACGATACGTTCGAAGTCGAAGTCGGACCGGCACCGGTGGGGGTGGCCGTCACTATAACGTCGTTGAAAGCTGCAAGCTTTTAGAGACGATAAAATTTGTTAATGCAAATGCTAAATTTAAGATATTATTGTAACTTTTATTTTTATTCTTTTTAATGTTCGTAAGATATTACTGCAATATGTCAAATCATTTCTAACGTACGAACTTTGATTAATTAAAAGTCAATATTATAACATAAGCTGGTTTGATTTATTATCAGGTAAGTTATTTAATTCATAGCGGATAAATTTTAAAATTATATATAAACTTTAATTTATTGTGTAATTTGAAATATAAATTTTGATTAAGTTTAAAGAAAATAAAAATTACATTAACTTAAAACATATGAAATCGATCGAGGGTGAGCTGCAAGTAATACCAAACCTTCCTCTCTATCAAAAGTCATTTTTGTTATGTAATCAATATCCTTATTTCTTTCTCTAGGGATATGCTATAGCAGCCACTGACCAACCTTATTCAGGAGTAAATGAATCCATATAATTAAAGCAGAGTTCGAGGATGACAAGTAAAGGTCACAACCTCCACACTATTGGTCTAAGTCAACACTCTCTCATAATTCTAACTCTACAACATGTTCAAACCATCAAATAATTTCCATAGTTCAATATAAAAAACTGAGCACTTTCCCAAGCACCCGTTAAGGCGTAAAATCCACTTTCCTACATGATCTAGCAAAACTCCTCTTGAAGCAGTGATTCCAATTTTTGTCTTGACAGCACCATCTGTATTTAATTGAATCCATCCATCTTTCTAAGGAATTGCCTCCCTTACTTGTTGCTAACATGAAATTTTAATTTTCATTCAATTATACACATTTAAACAATAAATGCATTACTTTCTTTTCATATTAGATAAATATAATTATTTATGTATGCGGTATGTAAATGTAAAATGGTGTTATATTGATAATTTATTTTAATAATTTATGAAAATTGAATCAAATCAAAATTTCATGTATGAAATTACACAAAATCATAGTTTAATATATAAATTTGAGATTTATCTCCTTTCTAAGGTGGTAGGTAAATTTTTTCAACTTCCAAACTCTTTAAATAATATAAATTTAACTTGCTGAGAAAGAAAAGTTATTTAATTTATATTCTTTGATTTAAGAGTTCTATCTTTGCTGAGAAATAAATTTAACTTGTCTAAATTGAGTTCTATCTACTTGCTTGAAATAGAAGTAAAAAGTATGACAATTATATATTAAATTGTGTTTTAGTTTTTTTTACTTAAAAAATAAATAAACTCTAATATTTTAAAATCGAATTGATGGTTAAATCGTTTAGATTATTAATTTTTTATTTTACTAGTTTGTTCAGTTTAATTAAATGAGTCATTAAAATTCATAAAAAATTTTAAAAAAAATAGATTTAACCTATTCCGAGCAGTTTGTGAGTCAACTAGTCTAACTCCTTTCTTTAAACTGATACTTTAACTAATTTCCGATTCAACCAATCTAATCTAATTTAAACAATATTAATACATTGATCCTATAAATAACTTCAACGTATGCAAAATAATAGTTCATTAAAATTTCACATAATAAGCAGGCATTTTTTTTTTTACAAATTAGCTTTTTGTAATTAACATAGATTAATTTTTTATTTTTAAATTAGACCATACTTATCCGAATTATTATTGAATAATTTAAATATTATTCTTTTGAATTTAATTATATAATTTACAAATAAGAAAAGTATTTTTAAAAACCTCTTAAATCTTATTATAAGTTCTTATTATATATACTCTTTTTGATATAATATCTAGAACTATCTAAAGTCCCTCCCCAACCCTTAAATAGGAATATAATAAACACTGAAGCACATTCGAACCCACGTCCTTTTACACTAACAACAATACCGATGTCAATCGAGTTAAGATTCAATCGGCAATATAGATAAAATTTTAATTAGAAAGATAAATGGGTAAATATATATAATGGCAACTTCTCCTTCATTTAATTAAAAAAAATTTAAAATTTCACATTATAACAAATGACCTTTCATTTTTCTTAAGACTGAAATGCAATTTGAGTATAACATACGGACTTATAAAACTTTTGCCAACCCTGTAAACCTACCATTCATGGGTTTACCAATAAAATGAGGACAAATGAATACTTTATTAAATAAACTGCATGCTTGAACATGTATTTTTTTAATTTAAATTTTTATGGAAATTTATTACTAAAAGTAAACATTGTATTAAAAAACTTGAAAATCTTTGTTAAAGATTGAATTGTTTAAAGATAAAATTATCTATATTTTTAGAGTCGAACTGATTAGATCACTAATTCACTGGTTTGATCAGTTCGATTAAAAATTATTAAAATTTAAAAAAAATATGATTTGATTTTTTAGTCGATCCATATCGATTCCAGATTTAATCGATTCAAAGTCATTTTCTAAATTGGTACCCAGTCGATTCCCAGTCCAATCCGATTCAAACGTCATTGCAAACTATTATATCAATTCAGTAGGTTTAGTTAATTTAGGTTAAACTCGAAAAATATAAATTTGATCAATGATGTTTAAACCAAACTCATTCGGAGAGAGGGATTAGACTAATTGAACCATGAACCACTCAAAACCGAATTAATAGGGTTAAAAATCGATTGAACTGGTTGATCTGATTTTCTTTATTTTTTAATATTTATAAATTTTAATATTTTATTTAATTAAACCATATGAACTTATTGGATTGGAAACTAATGATCTGACTATTTGACAGTCGCTTTAAATTTTAAACTCTTGAATTTATATTGGATTGATTGAGTCTTATTTGATTCGAATTATTAATTTGAATATAATTTTTGAATTTAAGTATATAAATTATAATCGTTTAAGTAAAAAATATATAATTTATAAATAAGAAAAGTATTTTTTTGGGTTTGTATTTTCCTAGAAAAATTCTTCTATTAGAAAAACTTTTGAACAGTGACAAGTGAGATAAAGACAGAAAAAATTGAAAATCTCAAGCCGCCGCCGCCGCCGGCGTCTCATCTGAACTCACTCATCGATATGGACTTGATGTAAAACAAAGTTAACAACTTTTCCCTAATTTAATGAGTACTAAATTCCAATATCATATTAGTATAATATTTTTTTTTAAATGAGGGATAGTCGAACTAAAAAATTGTTTGTTTGGATCCAACGGTAGGTTTACGAACAGTAATAATGGACTATCGATGGAATTTTTTTGCAACCGAGTCGATCTCCTTTAGATATCTATCATTATGTTCCGTTCAAAGTGACATAAAAAAACACGTCGTAACATTACCTTACCTAGATTAATATTATCAGATCACTTAATTATTCGACTCTAACCCACTAATAATAATTAGACATGTGGCATATTAAGTCAAGTAATTGATGTTATATAACGCCAAAAACACATAGATAAGAGGGTATCCGTTTTCTTCTCCTATTCTCTCACTCTCTATCTCTCCTCCTCCTCACTCTTTTCTCCGGTCACTTTTTTCAATGATTCTTCGCCGTGTATTAAATCTATCATCAACAATATGCCAACGTTTTATAAAAAGTAAATTATTTTACGAATTTTAAATTCATCAATTTCAAATCATATGTAACGTAATTATCTTTTCTAAAATAGTATGATAGATCTTAAAGGAAAAAAAAGAAAGAAAATTTCGTTTGTAAAAAAACATTGAATATTTATATTAAAAAAATTGAGAGTTGTCATCAACTCTAAAATTATCTTTTTGAAAGAAATTTTTTAAGATTTACTAATGTTCAAAAGATCTTTCATAACATTATCCCATATTTCTACATTTTACATATAACAAATCATCCTCATATATGTATATATAGAAACACAAATTATGCTTTTATAATATTATAAATTAGAAAAGGTATCCATGAACTTAAATATTTTGAACATCCCATACAAAAATGGTGTAAATGAAAGGTTTGACTTTTCTAGTTAATTGGTTACATTATTCAACAGGTAGCTTGAAGAAGGTGAGCTTTGTTCACTCAACCATGGATCTTGCACTGATACTGGTGAATGATCCTTCACTTTCTCCATTAAATTCATAAACCCAGCATGACTCATTTGAAGCATAAACAAGCCATTTCTATTTTCAACTCCACCATTCTTATTAATTCCCTTGCTTAATGGTTGCTCACTTAGATTTGATGAAGAAGAACAAGGTGACACCTCTAATGAAGCACCTTCATAATTGATTTCTTCTCCAAGTACCCATCTACTTAGCTTAATTTGTTCCAATTCCATTGCTACTTCCATCATTGTAGGTCTCATGTCTCTATGAAATGATAAACATCTAAAGGCTAGCTCCGCAACCTTGTGGATTGATGATAATGTCCATGGATCATTACTGTTGGGGTTTAAAAATGGGTCTATGATCTCATCTAAACGTCCCTTGCTGATTCTATCAGTAGCAATGGATGCTAAGTTAGCTTCATTTGGTGGTCTTGAGAAGTCTATCACTTTCAGTGCTGTTATGATCTCGATTAGAACAACCCCGAAGCTATAAACATCGCTTTTATCGGAAAGATGGAAGTTTTGATGGTATTGAGGGTCAAGGTATCCTGGTGTTCCTTGTGGAGCTGTTGAAATGTGGGATGTCTCGGTTTTTCCGAGCCTAGAAAGACCGAAATCAGCTACTTTGGACTTGAAATTGTAGTCTAAAAGTATGTTGCTAGATTTGATGTCTCTATGGTATATAGGAGGGTCTATAGCAGAGTGTAAATGAGCAATGGCTTGTGCAGTTTCTGTAGCGATGGTAAGTCGAACAGGCCAAGGAAGTCCATCACCACGTTCTCGTTGTAAATGTTGGCATAATGTTCCATTAGGCATGAACTCGTAAACGAGTATTTGTTCACCGTTTTCCATGGAACAACCTAATAAACGAACTAGATTCGGGTGACTTACGGATGATATTAGCTTGATCTCGTTCACGACTTGCTCGATACAATCGGTGTCTCTATGCTTGATCCTTTTAATAGCAACCCATGAATTGGTATGTAGTTTGCCTGCATAGACTGTCCCAAATGCTCCAGTTCCAAGCCTTTGTTTCTCTGAGAAACCATTTGTAGCTTTCTCTATTTCCTTGTATGTGTAAATCGGAATATTGATGCCCGATGCATCGGAAAACAGTCTTTTCATGCTGTGTTTGGTTCTCGAACTCGATTGCTTGCGCACTAAGCAACATATGAGAACTACACAAATCATAAAAGAAGCTCCAACTGCAATGCCTATGAAAAATGAACACCAACAATTAGTGATGTGATGATCACTAGCATGAATAGGTTCAACATCAAATTAACATTACCTCCGATTAACATAATGACTCGAGCCGTTCCTCCGCATTCACCGGAAACGTACCTCGCGGGGTTACAATTGGAAGAGGCTGTTTAGTTTTACATATCAACAAACACAAAAACAAATTGTTAAAGACTATGGGTTATAATGCTTAATCATTATCTTGCATCACCTAATATGTAAAAGTACCATGTACGTTTACATTAAGAGTCGAATTGTATTTTGCTCCTTTACTAAAAAAATTGGCAAATTAGTCCTTGTACATTAGATTAAAGAGTAAAATTGTCCTTTTGTTAAAAATTCCATCCATTTCTACTGTTAAAAACTAGTCTTTGTACGTCAAAATGAGGTACACATGGCACGCCCCATGTAACTGCCTAATTTTTCTGTCAACCACGTCAGATTTTAACAATAGAAATAGATGTAATTTTTAACATAAAGGACCGGTTTGTTCACTTTTTAACAAAGGGAACAAAATACAATCTGACTCCTAGTACAGATTCTTCATGGTACTTTTATCCACCTAATACCATATATGGATTTTATGTACTTATTTGATTGTTGTTTATAGATTAAGGTCTAATGGAGTCAAATTTGATGCAATTAGTAAAAAATTTACAATGGGGTCCCTTAATGATCCCACTTGCTAAATGATGAAAGAAAATTTGGTTCCTTCCGAGCTAAATGGTAAGGGTTTTACACATTGAAAAGCATTTTTGCCTTTACAAAAATGATGAGTGGCCCCATAATTGAGCAAAGTTTAAGCTACTTTTAGGCCTGAAAATCAGGGTACTAAGAATCATTTTTAGAGTGTAGTGTGCGGCATATGCTATCATTTTTGCTGCCACGCAAAGCAATTTACATTCTCCACTATCATTAGTTGTTTTGTTTCTAAGTCAATAATGCTTTGCAAGCTTTAATTTGTTAAAGTGAAGGTTGCATTTATTGGATTATTACAAAGATTAGTCAAAGAAAAAAATTCTAAGAAAGTCGAGATTAATTTATATATACAATTTCACCATTGAATCGACATATAATTTTATAGTTTTCAGAAGAGATAAATAAAAGAAATTATCATTTTTGAGAGCTAAACTCAAGTTTTACAATGTATTAACTTGAAATTTTATAAAATTTGAAAGAAATAAAATTAAAACTTTCCATTTAAGGGGCCATGCCCCTGCTAGAGGCAAAATCCTCTTATGGCTTATCATTATAGTCCAAACAAATTTCAATTAAAATTGAATTAATTAATTAAATTTGTATAATTTGATTGACTTAAATTCGGTTAATTTAATTTTAATAAATTAAAATATGTTAAATTGGTTAACTAATATAATTTATATATTAAATCCATATATTTTAAAATACATTTCCTAAACTTAAATCCATTATAATATTCCTAAAATTCAAATAAATATATTAATTATTCAAAACTTAAATTATAAAATTTCTTAATATTAACCGATTGAGTATTAGTTCGACTGGCATGAATATTATTGCCAATGTAGGAGGACGCTGTTTCAAGTATGCTGAAACCTATTATCCTCCTATTTATGGGTTAGGGAAAGACTATGAATACTTTTAGCTGTTGTCTTAAAAAAGAATAGATACAATCAGACCCTATAGTAAGCACTTTACCTCTAAGAATAATAAAATTATATTTTAACCCTATAAAAATTTATAATTTAGTTTTAACTCTTCAAAAAAAATTCTTAATTCCTAAATCGATTTTTTTAAGTCAAAATTATAATTTATAATTTTTTTCCTTTGAAAAATAAAATGACAATTTTAACTTTATTAATCATTTGCAGCATCAATACGAAGAAAAAACATAACATGAACAACGAAAGCAAAATTTCCAAAGAGATTCGGTGAAACAGAAGAACTAACCTTTCCGACAACCATCGCCGGCACGATATCCATCACCAACAAACCCATTTCGACACCTACAATACGATCCCGGCCGTCGATTAACCGGCGAAACAATTTCATCACAAACAGCATTCTCAGAACATAACTCCGAGCACCGTCCTTCAATCCACCACCTTAGCTCCACCACTTGTACTTCCAACACACCCGATTCATTAAAAGATTCCGTCGATATCGACGACAGAAACGACCCACAATTCGTCCCAATCACCTTATCATAATCAAGAAAACCATTACTTTTCTTTTCCGAATAGCAACTAATGTTACTATTATTAGGAGAACAAGTAAGGGACTCAAAATGAGTGTAAACCATGGTAGATGGTATCATGCATGGTGATGGTAAGGTGCAATTCTGTAATAAGATTGCGTTACGAGATGTTGGGGCATAGTTTTGGGTATAAAGACGGCGGAGAGCTTGAAGTGGACGATCACAAGTGGCTTCAATGCTGATTTTTATATGGTTTTGGTTTATGTTTAGGATTGGGAAACCGGCGATATGGCGGTGATGGTGGTGGGCGGTGATGGTGCAATTTAGTGGGATTTGGCAGGTGGTGGAGAAGCCAAATGGGTAAGGAACATGGTTGCCACCACATGATCGGTTGCAAATTGAGGATTGAATTATAAAAGGGAATGAAAGTATAAGGATTGATATGAAAATAAAATTGGGTTCTTTGGGTTGTTTGTGAATCATGGTTGGGATTGTTTTGTTGATGAGATCATTGAAAGGTTTCTTGTTTCTCAAGTGTATTGCACGTATTAAAGAAAAAAAAAAGGGACTTTATTGAATAATAGTAGGAATTTGAAGCTTGTGAGATTGAAATTTGGTGTGATTAACAGTTAAATTGATTGCAAAAGGAACACTAGTAACCGTATGGGGTTTGATATCTAATTATAAATTTTTGAAAGGATTAAAATATAAATTTATTATTTTATTAATTAATAATAAGGGACCAAACCCCTATCCAATAGAAGGAAATTACTTTTTTTTTTAAGTAATTATATGAAAAATAAAAAATTTTGGAAAAAGAAATATATGATTCATTATTGAGTAGAGTGAGAAAAGAAATGCTAAATCTCTTTTTTTTTTCTTTGTTTTCACACTACTCTTTGTCTTATTGCTCTAAGCCCAACGTTGAAAATGACTTCTTTTTCCTTTCTTTATTATGAGTGACCAAAGCATCATTTGAAAGTTAGCTTGACATGAAACAATGGACGAGACTAGAAATGCTTGCTAAGGAATTTCTTTCCTTGGCATTTACTACCTAATTTGATGATATATTGGTAATTAAGATTATGGTAAAAATACTATGGAGACTATTGTAGTAAGAGTTGAATTGTATTTTGTTCTTTTTATTAAAAAATGGGCAAATTAATTCTTATATATTATGTTAGACAGTAAATTTGTCATTTTGTTAAAAATTCCATCTATTTCTACAATTAAAATTTGATCCATGTGAGTCAAAATGATGTATACATGGTATGGATGCATGATCTAATTGGTAAATAAACCATTTGCATTTTGTTTGTTACTAATATGGAATTTACTTTTAGGAAACTACAAAGTAAAATACTTACATGTTAAACTAATGAGGTTTAAGGGGTCTTACTTTTTAGAACTTTTAAAAAGTGAAAGCAAAGTGCAATACTAGTGTTGGATTCACACCTTGGTACCGGCAAGCATCTCATGTTTGCCATAGTGCCTATTCACTAATGTTCTAAAATCATTGGAATATGTTTTTTTATATATATAATTAAGATATTTTTAATGTTTATTTTATGATATATGAGAATTAAAATTTTTTGAGTTTGTGATTACTGTTTTCAAAAATATCTCTTTTTATGAATATAATATACCTAACCATTATACTCGTTCACCCAATACTATGGATGCAATAAAAAAATAATATAAAATTTATAAAATGCCTTGAAAAATAATTTCCATAAGGGTAAATGTACTAAGGAGGCCATTGTACTGGATGTCATATTGCATTTTACCCCTCTATTAAAAAATAAGTAAAATAGTCTTCGTACGTTAGATCAAAGAGTAAACTGGTCATTATGTTAAAATTTTCATCCATTTATATTATTAAAAATTGGTCCATGTACATCAGTATAAGGTACACGTGGCACACCAAGTGTAACTGTCTAGTTATTTCGTCAGTCACACGAGTTTTTAACAGCATGAATGGATGAAATTTTTAATAAAAAATGATTGGTTTGCTTTTTGATCTAATGTGTATGGATTAATTTGCCCATTTTTTTTAATAAATAGGACAAAATAAAAAAAACCTCCATGATATTTTTACTAATTTTTAAGCTAAAAAAGTTCCGGATAGACCAAAATCAACATCCTTTTATAGACCAAAATACAATCCGTATTATAGTATAAAACCCTTTGCAATATTTTTACCACCTAATTAAAAAATACTGTTGTGTAAAGTCAAAATTACTGAAATAATGTATAAAGTCCCCCATTGTCAAATAGAAACATATATATGTTCATACCATTGTCAAATATTAGCCAATAGGGGACCAGCCACTTGTATATATTTAAGGAGAAATGAAGTAACCCGTGATCATGATAATTGATCACACGTTTGGACCCATAATTTGCAGTATTATACACGGCAAACCAATCTCGTGATCATATATTTCAACATTTTCCTTTGCATATGAATACATATATATTCAATTTGGACTATATCTATTTATTATTTAATTAATTAAAATTTTTAAAATTTTTTATTAAGTTTTAATTTAATTAACATTGTTTGTTGTTGTAACAATTAAAAAAATATGGATTCGAGTTAATTTATATGCTTATTATCTTCTCATAAAAGGGTTTAGAGTATGAGTAATAATAGGATAAAAAAATCTTCCAAAATTAAGATTATGTTTTAATTGATAGTTTGAACATTTTTCATTGAAAAAGTTTAAATAAATGAATTCTAACAATGATATATCAAACATAAAAATGAAAAATGAAAAACATTGAATACTATTTCTTTTAATCATTATAAATTTGAACAAGGAGATGGAATTACTAGAATTTGGAGGAAAACAATGGGGTGTAGCCAGCATTTGGTCAAAATAAATTTTTTAAAATTTCAGGGGTTGAAAGTAAAAAGTTGGTTTAAAAGGCTTGGAGCACTTATAACCCCTTCCTAATCCATAAATAGGAAGGTAATACGTTTCATTGCACTTGAACTCACATCCTTCTACATTGACAATAATGTTTATGCCAGTCAAGTTAAGATTCAATTAATTTAATAACTCATAATTAAAAAAAGACTAAAATTATTGACTTTGGGGGAAGACAAAGTCACTCTCAACTGTCTCTAACTACATCCAAGAACGTATTGAGTCTGAATACGTGAATCTCTTAAAATTTCTTCAAAATTTAGCCGACGAGTAAAATTACTTTTCAAAGAAAATATTCTTTCATAAATACTCGTTTATTCAATGTTAAATAACCAATAAAAATGTAGCAATTTTACTAAAATTTTCGGTAATTCTTTTTAAATCTCTACTTAATTTAATTCATCTCAATAGAAATAATGCCAACATTTAAAAAAAAAAAAGAAAAGCAAGAAAAGATTGCATAGGACACAAGCATGAAAACCGCGGAAAAAAGAGTCAATTCAACTCAACCTAAATAATGCATTTCAAGTCGTGTTGAATTCCCACCTTTCAAATTAAATGATGGTTGATTTGAGTAATCGTGAAAATGTATATTCAAATTTTGAAAATAATATTATTAATAAGAATAATTATAAATTTTAAATGTAAATCGTAAATTAAAGATAGAGAACATTAAAAAATGTCGCATTCTACTTTTAGTTAAGCTGTAGATTTAGTTTTTTTTTAAACTTTAATTTGATCAAATTCAATCTCTATATTCTTTGAATTGATCACTTTTATTATTTTTACTTCCGAATTTTAAAATTTTAGTCCTGACTCAAACGGTAACAATTAAATTCAATTAGTTGCGTAAAGTTATAGATTTAGTTCATGTTCTACAATTGAATCATTCTTAATTCTTGTACTTTTCAGATTAAAAATTTTCAATATTGATGCAAACGACAACTATTAAAAAAATTAATTGACTTTTTTATGAGTAATGTATGAAAATAAAAAATTGTTATGATATTATGTGGTAATATGTTTGTCACATCTAATTTTAGAAATAACAAAGTTTAATAAATTTAATAAATAAAATTTTAAAAATCAAAAATCACCTAATTAAAATATAAGCCAGAATTTAATCAAAAGTTAAATCATAATTAACATGAAGACAAAATCAATACCAAGTAGTTATTTTGTTTCCCTTTTTCCTTTTACCGAGGAGTGGAGTTAATTTATTTGATTTAGATCACTTCCAACAAAACTTATACGATATACCCTCTATGGACCTCTTAATCATAATTAACTGTCCAAAGCTTAGTTATATCAAATCATGAATGGGTACATGATGCCATATTCTTTGGTTAAATCAGATTTTGAAGTGTGAATACATAATGTGAGACAAATATGTTGCTTCCAAATATGAAATACTAGAAATGTGATGCCACGTATTCATGTTATTTGGATTAATGGATACAAATCCATTCCAAGATATCCCGACAAAGAAATGAACAAATCATGGAAATATATTAGTTGTATGACTACATACCAAAGAATCTTACGAGTTTACAATTAGTCATAAGTTTTATTAGACACGTAATTATCTAACAATTGACTTTAAATAAGTGACACGTAAAAAGAATATTCTAATTGATTAAGATTATCGTGTTTATTGATCTAAACATAGAGAGTATCTTAAAGTATCAATCTTGGTACCTTGTTAACACGGACCTTAAACAATTTTATACTTAAGAATCCATCTAATGATGATATTGACACTAAAAAGAAATTTAAAAAGAAATTACCCAATCAAAAATCAAAAGAAGTTTAAAGAGAACCGGGTCAAATCAAAATTTTTTTTGAAGGAATAAAATACAATCAAATCAAACGCAAAGTTTCCAACAACAATAGTGTTAAATGTTGTATTCAAATGCCCCATATAAAGTTGAGAATCTAATGATGTTATCGTAGACATTTAAAAGGCTTAAAAAGTGAAACTATTCTTTGCTTTTAAACCCCATTATCATATTGGGTATTAAAGGCCCATATTCTACACCAACGTAACACGAGTGCTTAAACAGTACACTAAAACATCAACAACTATACAAAAAAATATATATATATATTACAATCAAAGAGCTGCAAAAGCATCATCGACCCACTTTAGTTCATTGCTAGAACCTTTGCCATTCTTGGTCATTTTCGTCGATGATGATGAAGAAGAAGAAGAGCCAATGAAAGATTGAAATGCGGACCTGAAATTATTCATACGTTTACGGTGACGAATCCTTCTCAAAACCATATCTTTATCCAATGTTTGCTTCGAATGGCTTGGCTTAATGTAAAGATGGCTAGTGATGGCATCTAACTTGTCTTGCTCATCTTGGTTATCTTCACCACAATTGTTGCTGCTCTCGTCGTTGATGTCGATGACGACGTTGTTCTTGTCTGGTTTAGAGAGTGGCATTTTTTTGAAGTAAATTACAAAGAGTATAAAAGAGATGCTGCTTATCGGTTTATAAAAGTGAATGGGGGACAAGGAAAGTGTAGTATTTATAGAGGGGTAGAAAGAAAGATTCTTGAGGATTTTTATATAATTTTGGTCGGTTTTGTGCGTTCGAGATGGCACAGAATCCATAGATTCTGAGGTGGTCGGTTGCTGAAAATAATATAGTAATTTATGATGTTTTTATGTCAGATCTGGGTTTTGAGATGAGTTTCATCTTGGATACGCATAATAACTTTTTCCCTCCATTTTTTAAAAATCATTTTATTTCTTCATCTAATATATTTTTCTTTCAATTATTCAATTTGTATTTTTATCAAATCACTTTAAAATGAATGAAAAAGTTAATGTTTGGTACCTTTACTGATGTGGCATATATGTAGAATTTTTTATGATTTTTAAATAATTTTAATGATTTTTAGTTTTTTCTTTTTAAAAATATCTTTTCATAGTTTTTTGAATTTTTAAAATTTTAAAAAATTATTTAAATACTAATGTGTCATCCACCCAACGTTTACTTCTTCATTTATTTGGAGTGATTTGAAAAAAAACGTAAATTTAAGAGCTCAAATGACGAAAAATTAAATAAAAGACTAAAATGATCGTTTTATAAAATTGAAGAGCTAAATAAATCATTATACCTTTTGAATAATGGTTAGCCACGTGAATCATTGCAGCATATGAACATGTTAGATGAGGTTATTTTGTTGATGAGCCTACGTTCTTTTTTCTTTTTTTTTTTAATATAAATTGAATTTTAAATATTTTAAATATATATAAAAATTTATATTTTAAAGATGATATGATTGGAAAGAATAATTACAAATATTAAATATAAATTACAAACAAATATGAAAGAAGATATTTTTTATTTTCTTTATACAATGTTTAGAACTATTCGTAGTCCCTCCTATTTCTTTAAAAATGAGGATAATATGTTTTAGTGCACTCGAATTCACATCCTCTTGCACTGACAATAACACCAATCCCGATCAAACTAATGAAAAAAATATACTTGAATAAATATCAACAATAAAACTTTCATGTCTAAAGAATCAGATTCCAAACAATGAAACACGATTATTCTAAAATAAGGAAATTAATATAAAGGATGAGCATCAATCTACCGATAAGTAGGGTTATTATTCTTCCGGGTATCAGCTGATCAAGATTATAATATCTTTAGTAGTCGATTATCAAAATTCTTATAGGTGGTTTTAGGTTATAAGCAGACATGCCTAACTCTATCCCATAATTTTTTTTAAGTTTTAATTATATTATATCTTTTTTATGACAATATCTAGATTAATTACTCATAACCCCTCCCCAACTCATAAATAGAAGAATAATACGCTTCAACACACTCGAACCCACGTGTTTCTGCATTGACAACAATTCTCATATCAATTGAGCTAAGACTCAGCCGGCTATCCTAATTCAAAAATTAAATCTCATTAGTTAAATTTAAAATTAAAATTCTAATAAAAAATTAATAACTCCAATTTGTTCAACCCATATGATTTAAATTCAAATGATCTGCATTGGTGACCCGAATTTAAAATAATCAAAACAAGTAACTTAAGTGACTTGAACTCAAATGTTAAAATCGAATAAAAAATCTAAAATAACCCAAACATAAATTGAAAAATCATGAGGAAAAAGAAACCTAATAAGTAAACCGAAACAGCTTGAACACGAAATGATACAAAATCAAAACAACTCAACCTAACATCGACTTCAACATGAAATTATAATCCTAAGATTTTTTTTTAATAAATGAATTCCTCTTACCCGTATTAACACAACTCAAAATCAACCCCACACATTTAATTAATGGATCCAAAGTAGAGTTATCAATGGGTAAGGTGATCTGTCCAGTTTGGTTCGACTAGCCCAAGGACAAAGTTTTTTTTGTGGTTGACTAGATTAGCTTGATTCGAATTCAAAAAAACTATTTTTATTCAAATTTAAATATAAAATTATAAATATAAATAATATGTTTGATTTTTTAAATAGTAACATATGTTTTTTTGGATGGAACGGGTTAGGCCCAGTCTTTAATTCTTTTTTTTAAATCGAATTTTGACTCGGCCCAATTCATAATCCATAAAATGAAATGACTTTTGGATTTGGGCCCATGAATGCAAAAAACTCAAAATTAGAGCTTTTCCCTAATTGGCCCAATCTCCACTAAGGCTAGCTTTACTTTTGTCCATGGAAATTTACAAAAAGGCTTAACTTTCAAATGGAAACATTGCATTTCGTCAGCCAATACGTAAGAGAAAGCACATGGAAATGTAAAGTGGAAAAACAACTTGAAACGTAATTAATTGAATAATGAAAGGGAAACTGATAAAAGTGGATGCACAAAGCCATAAATATAACTAAGCATACATATTGAAGATTGTTTTTTAAGTTTTTATATAGTTTATGGAAACATGCGTCATCTCATATGAATAATACCATCTTCATTAATTATATATAAAAAAGAACGTCATTATTAGGGTTGGGGTTAAGGTATAGAATCAAATGATGGTATATTCAAACTGATTTATTTATAGATTTGTTTAATGATTAGATTATCTATATCAACCTGAAGTTTAACTCGTATTTGAAATGATTTAGATAACCATATTGACTTTTATAAATGAGTTTGGACAAAAAAATCAAATAGTTCGAAATATTGATTTGGCATTCAAGACTTGACCCGACCTGTTATTAATATCATAATTGGGAAAGAATAAATTGTGTTAATATCATATAATCATTTCATATTGAATGAGATAGCGGCAGGGGTAGGATAAAATTCGATGTGGCAGGGGTTGTTATGAATGAGATAACGGCTTGTGGAGGATTGTGGAGGAGTGTTGAGGGATGATAAGGGGGTGGTTTCGATTTTATTTTCTAGTAAATGCCCAGCAAGGGGCTTGGAAATGGCGGTTTTAATGGCAATTATAGAGGCTGTAGAGATGATTATAGAGTTGATTCGGAAGGAGCAAGTCCATTTAATCATATAACGCAATTCAATTACTATTTTGGATTGATTGAAATATAGTTGTCTTCGGCTGTTGACACCATTTTTTTGACGGAAAACGGGGTCAATTTGGATTTTGAAAATAAAACTAAAAATGGGAGTCGCCACCAATCTTTTTTCATGAGGTGTGATCGGGTCACCTCGTAAAATGGTTGTTCTTAATAAACGATTTAGATTTTATTAAAACAACGATTTTAGTCTACAGAAATCAGAAAAATGGGTTCGGGAGTCGGTTACGCACGAGGAAGGATTAGCACCCTCGATACGCCCAAAATTGGTACCTAGTTGATTAATCAGTGTCTTAGTGCCGAAAATTGAAAATTTGAAGAATTTTAAAAATACGATCCTTAAAAGAAACTCTGATAAGGTGAATTGAAATATAAGACTTTCTTATTCCGAAGGAATATCACATCCAGCACGTTAGGACACGATACTCTATACCATCGAAACCAAGATCACCTTATAGTTTATTGGAGCCATACTTTGAAGCTTTAAGAGGATATTTGGCTATTTGGTCGAACAAGAAATCGAAACCCAGCACGTTAGGGCACGTTTTCTCGATTTTCCAAACGCGAAATATTGCCTCATTTAGAAAAATTTTCTTTTTGATGTTTGGTGTTAATATGCATAGCAAAACAATAATGAGTATGATGGCATAAAAACAACACGAATAATAGCAACGGAAATAAGATTATTAAATATAAATAATAATGAAAATGAAGATAAATAAATAAATAATGAGTAGATGTAAAGAACGTATATACATGAATGTACACAAAATTATGAAAATATGAAAAAATCTATGTATGTATACGTATTGTGAGATTATTAAATATAAAAATATATGTAAATATGTATACATGTATAAGTATATGAATTAAAATATGTAAATAGATAAGTATATATATATGCATGTAGAAAATATGAAATATAAAAAATATTTAAAATAAATAGAGAATATGTACGTGTATATATATATAAATTATAAGATATAGTAAGAAATGTATATGAGTATATATATATACATATGTATATTAAAGAAAAATGTGTACGTGTATATATTTATGAAAATGAAAATATGTATATAAATATATAGGTATGTAAAATTATGGAATATAAAAATAATGAAATGCATATATAAAGTAGGCGCATGAAAATATGTATGTACAAATTAAAGTTTAAAAATAATGAAAATATACCTACGTATACAAATAAATACGCTAATTTATATATATATGTTTAAAATATATTGAAAATATGTATGTATATGTCTATGCAAATTAAGATATACAAAAATATATAAATACATACATATAAATACATATACTTATAAAAATAAAAATATGTATATGTATATAGATATATAAAAAGGAAATATGAGTATACGTATATATATTAAACAAATTATATATAAAATATGTACATATATATATATACAAGCACTTATATGATAACAATAAGACATATATATATTTAAAAATACGTAAGTAAATATGAATGGAGATATAAAAGTAACAACAATAATACCAGTACTAATAATAGTAAAGATGATAATAATAATAATAATAGTAACAATAGCAAAGGTACTAAAAAGAGGTCTGAATCGAAGTAAAATAAAAGATACTGGGTAGATTCGAAATAAAAAAGGACTAAAAAGACTAAATTGTAACCCGCACGGAAAGAAAAGGGACCAAAATGGAAAATAGACCAAAATCTCAAAACGCGGCGCTTCAGGGGACTAAAATAAAACAGAAATAAAAATTTGTGGTCAAATTAAAAACAAAGAAATAGCGAAATAGGACCAAATTGAAACACGCCGCGAATCAGAGGGACTGCGCGCACAAATTGCCCAAAAAACTAAAACGCGCGGATCCTTCGGGTCGGGTCGGGTCGGCGCGCGGATCTCCCTTTGCTAAAACGGCGCCGTTTTGTGTTTAATATAAATATAAAAAAAGGGTAAAAATAAAACTGTTTCCTCATTTTGTTGAAGAACAGAGAGAAAACTCTCTCTTTTTTCATTTTCTCAGGCTCCGATTCCGGAGATGGCCCGGCCGAGGCTTCCGGCGAGTCTCCGCCGTAGAGCCACCGTGTATGGCGGCCGGAGGTCCAAAATCGGACCTTTTCGGTCCCCTTTCGAAGCCTAGCGTCCCTAGAGTACGGATCTAAGGCCAAATCCCCGAAAAAGAAGCCGGAGACCCGAAGATCGAGAGGAAACCGCTCGTCTTCTCTCCCCCGGTGCGGCGCAGGTAAGGTTTCATCTCGCCCTTTTTGTTTTCTATTTGATATACAAAATAAAGAAAATAAATAAAAGGGAAATACGAATCTGATGGAAATAACAACCTGGAATATGTTTGTTTGCTTTTATTTCTTTCTGCTAATGCGTTTCTTTTTGTTCTTTTTTACAAAAAAATCGGAAGTCCCCCCTTTTTCCGAAAAAATCATCTGTCTTTCAAAGTTTCTCCCCCCGTTTTATAATTGATTACAATAACAAATAAAAAATGCCCTATTCCTCTGTTGTGGCTGCCTTCTTGTTGTTTGTGTTTGTAGGGTATGGCCGGTGTTGGTGGTGGGGTGTCAGACGCATGGAGCGTGGTGGACGAGGGGTAGTGCGCAAGGTGGCCAATGGTTGGCCGATGGTGGGAAGCGGCGGCTGACAAGGTGGGAGCTAGGGCTTGCTGCTGAAATCTTTTAAGCAGATGGGCTGTTAGGGTTTTAAAATTTGGGCTCAGGTAGTTTTAGGATTGGGCTAGGTTGGTTTAGGGTATTGGGCTAGGTTAGTTGGGTTTTGGGTTTAGCCCAAAATTGGCCTGTACAGCTGCCCCTCTTTGCTCATTGTCGTGTAACGGGAATGGAGCAAAGACATAATGAAAGGCCAATTTTGCCCGGTCTTGCTGGGTCTTGACTTCATTGGTGTTCTTCTGGTTCAGATAATCTTCTTCCAATCCACTGCATCTTGTAGCTTTAGATTCAATCTACTACATTTTCTGACATATGCCTTGTAGCTTCGATCTACTCCAATGTAACTTCATAAAGATAAGATCTAAGCTTCAATCTACTCTGTTACGACTCTATGGGGATGAGATTTGTGTTTTTAGTCTGCTCCACTACTGCTTAGGGAGATAAGATTTGTGCTCTTCACTCTATTCCACTGTTGAATGCAGGGAGATAGAGTTATCGGTTTCGATGTACTCCATTGTAGTCAGGGAGGTAGAATCTGCCATCTTCGATCTGCTTCGCTTTCCACTACAGGAAGGCAAGATCTACAATCTTCGATCTACTTCACGCCAATACATGGAGACAAGATCTGCATCTTCGATCCACTTCCTACCAATATAGGAAGATAGGATCTGCTACCTTCGATCTACTTCACGCCAATTTATGAAGACAAGATCTGTTTTCTGCGATCTACCTCGCCACCAATATGGGAAGACAAGATCTGCATCTTTGATCTACTTCACGCCAATACATGAAGACAAGATCTGCTTTCTTCGATCTACTTCGCCACCAATATGGGAAGACAAGATCTGCATCTTCGATCCACTTCCTACCAATATAGGAAGATAGGATCTGATATCTTCGATCTACTTCATGCCAATACATGAAGACAAGATCTGCTTTCTTCGATCTACTTCACCACCAATATGGGAAGACAAGATCTGCATCTTCGATCTACTTCATGCTAATGCATGAAGACAAGATCTGCTTTCTTCGATCTACTTCGCCACCAATATGGGAAGACAAGATCTGCCTCTTCGATCCACTTCCTACCAATATAGGAAGATAGGATCTGATATCTTCGATCTACTTCACGCCAATACATGAAGACAAGATCTGCTTTCTTCGATCTCAATCTATCCCACTGTAACTTCAGGGGTATAGGATTTGTTTCTTTAATCTGTTCTCTGGAGAACATGACTTGCAAAATCCATTTCATGGACCTATTTATGCCTAGTGTTTAGGATGACATGATCAGAATGAATCAAATGCTCCTAACTAGATGTGTATGTATTATATTTGTAGAATGTCATGAGAATGATCCATTTTTAATGCTTAGGTTGTCATTCCTCATTGTTCATCAAGGTTCTATCACTGATGTCTTCTTGTTCAGCCGGTACCTTTGACAGAAAACCTAAAGAAATAGATGCAATTTGGACTATTCTTCTTCCAATGCTTCTAACCCTTAAGTTTGGTCAGCTCTAAACAACAGTCCTGTTTCAGGTCCTCGTGTTATTTAGAAACTTTCAGAGTAATATGCAGAACTCCTTCTGCATGTGTATTGTCAATCCATTAATCGTTATTTCAAGGAAAAATGCTTGAAAGACTATCAAAATGGACAAAATAAAATTTGCTGAGAGCAAAGCTCGAAATGAATAAATCAATCAAGATAGTAAACTTTGCTGAGATATGATGAAAAAGATTATCACAATGAATAAGATGGAATTTTATTGAGAGCAGAGCTCTAAATGAACAAATAGCAAATTTTGCTAAGATAAGATAAAAAAAAGGTGCTCCAGATATCGCAGCATGAGCTCCTCTGCACAAACTCTGTGTTTAGAAATCCTAAAAGACTTTGTTGATGCCCCAAGATGTAGCATCTCTCCTTCTTGTTAATTCGGAGAAGACCAAACTACTCTATGCCTCATCTTTGATTGAAAATTTGAATTGCCTATTCCTGGGTTTTCAATTCAAAGCCCCTTTGGTCTCAAGGTGCCCTTTGCGGGTTTTCGCCTTGGCCTCTCCCTTTTTTTTTTTTTTTTTTTTTAGGCAAAGTACCTTTTCACTGAATCCGAATTCACAGGATTGGGCAAGCTTTTGCCATCCATCCCAGTTAAAATTAATGCCCCTCCTGAAAAGGCCTTTTTTACTACATAAGGTCCCTCCCAGTTTGGCATCCACTTTCCTCTGAAGTCCTTTTGTATGGGAAGGATCTTCTTCAGTACCAAGTCCCCTTCATGGAAGTTTCTAGGACGAACTTTCTTATTGTAAGCTCGCATCATTCGTTTCTGGTACATATGACCATGACGGATAGCTCTTAACCTCCTTTCTTCAATCAAGTTTAGCTGATCATATCGGGCTTGGACCCATTCTGCTTCGTCTAACTTTAGTTCTAAAAAAACTCAGAGAGAGGGAATTTCAACCTCAATTGGTAACACTGCCTCCATTCCATAAACCAAAGAGAATGGTGTTGCGCCGGTAGAAGTCCTGACGGACGTTCGATAAGCATAGAGGGCGAATGGCAACTTTTCGTGCCAATCTCTATAGGTCTCAGTCATCTTCCCCACAATCTTTTTGATATTTTTATTGGCTGCCTCCACCGCACCATTCATCTTCGGACGATATGGCGATGAGTTGTGGTGCTTGATCTTGAATTGATTACAAACCTCTGCTATCGTGCTATTATTCAAATTTAATGCGTTGTCTGATATGATCCTTTCAGGCATTCCATACCGACATATGATTTCCTTCTTTAAAAACTTGCTGACAGCTGTCTTTGTGACGTTGGCGTAAGAAGTAGCCTCTACCCACTTAGTAAAGTAGTCAATCACTACAAAAATGAAACGATGTCCGTTTGAAGCCTTTGGCGATATCGGCCCAATGACGTCCATGCCCCACATGGAGAAAGGCCATGGGGAAGTCATGACGTGAAGAGGTGATGGAGGCACATGAATTTTGTCTCCGTAAATCTGGCATTTATGGCACTTCTTAGCATACTTGATGCAGTCTCCTTCCATGGTAGACCAATAATATCCAAATCTCATGATCTGTCTGGCCATTGTGAAACCGTTAGCGTGTGTTCCACAAATACCATCATGGACTTCTTCCAAGATCTGCTTGGCCTCCACAGCGTCTACACATCTTAACAGCACCTGATCTTTTCCTCTTTTGTACAGGATTTCCCCATCTAAGACGTAACCACTGGCCAGCCTCCTCAACATTCTCTTGTCATTCTCAGTTGCTTGGTTCGGGTATTCACAATTTTTCACGTATCGCAATATGTCCTGATACCAAGGGTTGTCGTCCTTTTCTTCTTCCTCGTCAATATTACAACAGTGGGCTGGAGCATCATAAATGCTCATTTGGATAGGCTTCACATCCTCTGGTCTATTTACTTTGATCATGGAAGCCAATGTAGCTAAAGCGTCGGCCATCTGATTCTCGTCTCGTGGGAGATAACAAAAAGTGATGTCGTCAAACTCCTCAATCAATTCTAGGACTATCCTTCGGTAACTAATCAATTTAGGGTCTCTTGTTTCCCATTCGCCTTTGAGCTGATAAATTACCAATGCCGAATCCCCATATACCTCAAGTACCTTGATTTTGCGTTCCATAGCCGCGCAGATTCCCATGATACATGCTTCATATTCCGCCATGTTATTTGTGCAATCAAAATCTAGTTTACTGGTGAAAGGATAATGATCACCGTTTGGAGATACCAAGACTGCCCCAATCCCGTTGCCCATGGCATTTGAGGCTCCGTCAAAATTTAATTTCCAAGTATTGCCTTCTTGTGTGCCCGTTTCAGTAGTTGCCACATACATCAGATCCTCATTTGGGAAGTCAAAGTTCAAAGGCTCATAATCGTCCAGGGCTCTACTTGCTAGAAAATCTGCTATCGCGCTCCCTTTTACAGCCTTTTGATTCACATAGGTTATGTCGAATTCAGATAGTAGAATTTGCCATCGGGCCATCCTTCCGTTTAGAGCAGTTGACTCCATCATGTATTTCAGAGGGTCTAACTTTGAGATTAACCAAGTCGTATGGTACAACATGTATTGTCTCAATCTCCGAGTAGTCCAAACCAATGCGCAACATAATTTTTCAATTGGCGAATATCTCGTTTCGCATTCAGTGAACTTCTTACTGAGATAATAGATCGCTCTTTCTTTTCGTCCTGACTCATCATGTTGGCCGAGCACGCACCCCATGGAATTCTCAAATACTGCCAAGTATAGTATTAGTGGTTTGTCAGGGCAAGGTGGCATCAGTACTGGGGCGTTGGACAAGTAATGTTTAACTCTTTCGAAAGTTTCCTGGCACTCCTCATCCCATACACCTGGATTGTGTTTCCTAAGAAGGCGGAATATGGGGTCACATTTCTCAGTTAATTGTGAAATGAATCGAGCGATGTAATTCAGTCTTCCTAGGAAACCCCGAACTTCTTTTTGAGTACTTGGCGGAGGTAATTCTTGTATGGCCTTAACTTTGTCTGGGTCAATTTCAATTCCCTTTTCGCTGACTAAGAATCCTAGCAGTTTTCCTGATCTAGCCCCGAAAGTACATTTGGCTGGGTTAAGTTTTAGCTGGAACTTCCTTAACCTCAGAAACAGTTTTCTCAGAACTTGCACGTGTTCCCTTTCTGTTCTGGATTTTGCGATCATGTCATCAACATAAACTTCTATCTCTTTATGCATCATATCATTGAATAATGCTACCATGGCTCTCTGATACGTTACTCCCGCATTTTTCAATCCAAAAGGCATCACTTTATAACAAAACGTCCCCCACATCGTTATGAATGTGGTCTTTTCCTTGTCTTCAGAAAGCATCTTAATTTGGTTGTACCCGGAGAAACCATCCATGAAAGAGAACAGTGAGTATCCGGCCGTGTTGTCTACCAAGGTATCGATATGAGGCAGTGGGAAATTATCTTTTGGGCTGGCTTTGTTCAAGTCTCTGTAGTCCACACACATTCGCACCTTCCCATCTTTCTTAGGAACAGGGACTATATTGGCTACCCATTCTGAGTATTTGACCACCTGTAAGAAACCAGCATCGAATTGCTTCTTGACTTCTTCCTTTATTTTTAGCAAGACATCAGGCCTCATCCTTCGAAGCTTTTGTTGGACTGGTTTGCATTCTTCCTTTATAGGCAATCGGTGCACCACAATATCAGTACTTAAACCTGGCATATCTTGGTAGGACCATGCGAAGACGTCTTTAAATTCTTGAAGCAACTTAACAAGGTCTCGCCTTGTTTCCTTGGCAATGCAAGCGCCAACTTTTACCTCTCTGCCCTCTTCTAAGATCACGACTTCTACTGATTCCTTATAGGGTAGAATTTGTTTTTCTTCTTCTTCCATCATTCTTAACAAATCCGGAGATAAAACGCTGTCTTGGTCACCTTCAAAATCTTGAGGATTATCTATACTCATGTCTTGCTCAAATAGAGACTCTAAATTAGTAACAGAGTCGCTCATCTCGTTGATATCTGAAAACCTGTTATTGGAACAAATGGAGGCCCAAATAAAAGAATCTAAGAATACTTGTATGCATACTATGATTATAAAGGGAATGAAAAGAATGAAAGAATATTTGCTCAAGATGAAACTGAATGATAAGTTTTCACTGAAATTAGATTTTGGACATGTGCCTTTTACAAAATATTCTTATCACCCCCAGGCTTAGGGCAACAAGTGTTCTGAATATTACTCTGAATTAGTTCTAAATGTTACAGGGATCTCTTCTGCAGTCCAGTTATTCAAAACACTTCCAGGTTCGTAAGGACGAATGCCCGATAAATTCCTTTCCACCCTTTCTTCCGCGGATATGGCATTGATGTCCAACCTCTCAATCCTTCCTTCTGTAACCTCATCCTTCTCTTCAGGGTAGACAATTCCCCTTGAAACAAAAGTCTTAGATATATGAGGAAAGGTTATCGGTCCCCACTTGACTTCTATCCCGCCCAAATGTGCTCTTCTCTTTTCTTGCTTTTTCTCCATCTCTTTCCTCCTTTCCCTCGCATTAGGCTTATATCCCAAACCATAACGGTCCTGTTTGTTAACTAGGATTGGTACTCCAACCCTTCCCTGGAGGTATTTTCCCAATCCTCTTCCAGGCAATGCTCCCTTTCCCATCGTTAGCTGTAAGCTCATTGACGTGGCTTTGGATATCTTAGGCTCTGGGATTTTGCTCATCTCGATGACAAATGTGGCATTTACGAATTCCAATGATCGGAATAAACATTCTATCGCTTCACTATCGGCCTCTATGTATGGCATATCATCGGTGACTGATGCAATGATGTCTTCTTCTGCATCTATAGTCACCAATCGACCCTCCATCACCAATTTTAACTTTTGGTGAAGTGACGATGGTACAGCTCCTGCAGAATGGATCCAAGGCCTCCCCAATAGGCAATTGTAAGATGGTTTAATGTCCATTACCAAAAAGTCCACCTCGTATGTATTTGGACCAATCAATAGAGGTATCTCGATTCTTCCCATCACTTTTCTCTGAGTGCCATCAAATGCTCTCACTATATTTTGGCATGATTTCATGTGAGAACTATCCACAGGTAGCCTGTTTAATGTGGACAGGGGCAGAACATTCAGGGCCGATCCATTGTCAATAAGTACCGCCGGTAGTATACACCCTTTGCAACGGGCAGTGATGTGCAAGGCCTTGGTGGATCCCATACCGCCTGGCGGGATCTCATCATCGTTGAAGAAGATGAAGTTATCGACATTTATATTGTTAACCAGGCGATCCAATTTGTTCACTGAGATATCTTTAGCGACATAAGTCTCATTTAGCACTTTTACCAACGCATTACGATGTATCTCTGAACTTAGAAGTAACTCGAGCACTGAGATGCGAGCGGGTTGCTTATGCAATTGTTCCACCACGCTATACTCGCTATGCTTCAAGAATTTTAGGAATTCTCTAGCCTCATTTTCAGTCACCGGTGTGTTAGTATGCGGTTCAGTTCCGATCGTCTTCGTTTTATCTTGTTCAACCGCCAAGGCTTTTCCTTTTATAGGCTCCCTTTTTGTATTTCCCAGGTCGTAACGTTTTCCACTACGCGTATAGAAACCTGCGTCATTACCCTCTTCTGAAGCATTTATCGGGTTCTCCTCTCCCGTGATCATCACATTGCAGTCGTAATTCCAAGGAACCTTTTTGCTATCCTTGTAAGGAAAAGCTACAGGTTTTTGGATTATGACCCTTGGCGCCAGTTGTATTCCATATCCTGTACTCGTTGGCCTTGAAATAATCACCACTGGGTGATTTGAGGCCTTTCCCGTAGGCCCCTCCTCCGAGGCATAAACTTCTCCATTTTCAAGTCCTTTGATCTCTTCATAAAATTCTAGCTCTTTGTTGTTCATCAGATTTTGCACCATGGCCTTGAATTCAGTGCAGTTTTGAATGTCATGGTCTTCTTCAGCATGAAACTCGCAGTACGTCTTCGTTCCTTCGGGCCTTTCTTTTGAATCTTGTTTGATGAGACCTCCTTCTATCATTTGTCTCCAGACCCAACTCAATGGGGTTTTTATCTCTGCAATGTCGGTTTTGATTCTCTTTTTCTCACCTTCGATTATTGCGTTTACCCCTTTATCAGCATGGTTGGGTAACGAATTCGCTGCTACGTTGGGTCCTAGTGGGTTGTCAAACTTCACAATCCCCATCTTAATGAACCTTTCCACCGCCTTTTTAAACCCAGTGCAGTTCTCGATTGAGTGTCCTGGTATCCCTGCATGGTATTCACATTGGGCATTCGTGTCATACCACTTGGGATATGGAGGTTGCATGGGCTCGAGATAAAATGGAGATACTATGTGTGCATCAAATAACTTCTGATACAGTTCTCCGTATGTTATTGGAATGGGCGTGAATTGAAGTCTCTCTGTGTTAGTCCTTGTGTTGGGCCTTGTGTTGGGTTCCTGCCTCGAGGGGGCTTGGTGACTAGTGGTTATCATTTTTGGAGGGCCAACAGTAATTGGTTTTGAAAGGCTCTTGCTATATGTGCTTACGTTGTTTACTTCGCCCTCTTTCTTCCTTGGGGCTGGTCTTTTGAAGTTTTCCCCCGTGTCAATTTTACCGCTCCTTACCGCGTTCTCAATCATTTCACCGGACATTACCATATCCGAGAAGCTCTTGGTAGCACTCCCCAACATGTGGTTGATGAACGGGGCTTTCAAAGTGTTGATAAACAACATGGTAACCTCTTTTTCCAAAAGGGGTGGCTGGACTTGTGTTGCCACTTCTCTCCATCGTTGGGCGTACTGCCTGAAATTCTCGCTAGGCTTTTTCTCCATGTTTTGTAACGTAATTCGATCGGGTGTTATGTCCGTTACATGACTATATTGCTTCATAAAAGCTTGCGCCAAGTCTCTCCATGAACTAACTTTAGCACGACTCAGTTGGTTGTACCATTTGGCTGCAGATCCGATCAAACTGTCCTGGAAGCAGTGGATTAACAGCTGATCGTTGTTGACGTATCCTGTCATTCTTCGACAGAACATAGTTATATGAGCTTCAGGACAACTAGTCCCATTATATTTTTCGAATTCCGGCATTTTGAACTTAGGTGGGAGTACTAAATCAGGGACCAGACTCAGATCCTTGGCGTCAACCCCGCGATGATAGTCGATGTTCTCCATGACTCTAAATTTTTCCTCTAACCATCTACATCGGTCCTCCAGTTGTTTTGGCAGGTTCATTCTTGTTTTTTCTGTTTCTACCACGTCATCGAGGTCCGGGACCACAGGATTAGTGGGATTATCCCCGGGATTAGAACCCGAGCCCATTTGAAAATGCACTGGTACCGAGGCACTAGCCAGACATTGAGGTCTAATGGTAACCGGTATCCTCTGTGGGTACACCTCTGGTTGTGCTTGGATGTTAGTTGGGGTAAAACCTGGAGGATAAACAGGGTCATCGTGATCCTCCCCAGCATCAACTACGGGGTCTTTTCCTTTGTTATTCCCTCCAGCCAATAACTGTTTTAATTGGTTCATCACAGTGTTCTGGGATTCTAACATGTCTTGCTGGATTTTTTCCAGTCGTTCATGCATCTGATCTTGCATCTCTCGTTGCAACTGTTCCAATCTTTCCATCCTTTGATCCATTGCTTTTGTTTGGCGACGAGTACCGTAGTGATATTTGATTAGATTTTTGTTGGTTTCCAGGATAACTGTCATAATTTAATTTTATTAGGGTCATTTTATGAGATGTAATGCAAATGTATGAGATGAATGCAAAAAGAGGCATTGATTCGAATTCAATTTTATTAGAAAACTCAACTAGAAAGCAAATTTCTTTACATAAAATAAATTACACATACGGCTTCGCCTTTATACCCAAGGCCTTAACCTTCCTAAGAAGCCAAGCTAAATCTCGACCTCGGCTTGATTCTGACTCATATTTTAAACTCAATACATCGGCCTGAACCGCTAATGTTTGCAGATGATCAGCCACTTCCCGCACTTGAGTCACAGCTTCGCCCATAACGTAATCTCTGTCTCTAATCTGCTTTTGAGAATGATGGAATTGCTCTTGCCATTGATCATTACTCCTCTCAAGAAGCTCCATTCGCAGCTCAGAATTGTGTAATGCGTCCTCAAGCTCCTCTACCTTTTCTTTCAGTTCTTCGATCTTATTTAAGCTTGCTCTTAATTCGATCATGGAGTTGCGACTACGGTACGAGTGAAGTGACTTTTCTAGCTCTGCCACCTTGGCCTTTAATCCTGCCTTCTCACTTCGGCACTCTAACAAACTCCTTTCCAAAGCGTTTTCTCGAGCTCGAGCATCTTGAAATTTCTTTTCCCACTGATCGGCCCTATTCTTTTCCTCATTGATCTCTTGTCGCCACTTCTCCGACGTTTTACCCAGACCGACAGTTCTCATCGACAATCGCAGTTTCTTGTAATCTGTTTTTAGACTATCCAAATCCTCTTCAGCTTTGTTCTTTCCTTTCCTTAATTTCTCGGCTTCTAGCTTGTGGATATCGATGTCTAATCCCAAATGCACTCTTTCTTCTTCTAACTGTTCTATCCTCTTTCCCAACTCAGAATTTCTTTTCTCAAAGTCTCGTTTGATGATCTCTAATTCTGACGGAACTACTTGTAGATGCTCTTCTATAGACTGAACGCAATCTTCCCTCGGCTTAGGGATGTTGTCATTGACTCTTTTACTCTACCACCCATAATATTCTGAAGTTGCCATCGCTCCTATGGTAAATCTTTTCATTCGGTGAACCTGTTTCCAAGCGTTAGATATTTCTCGAGTTTTTCTCTTGTAGTTTTCATCCTTATAAGAAAACTCACATTGAGCCAACCCTTGTGTTGCTGGTATGAACTGTCTCGATCTATATTGTCTTAATACGAGTAAAGGGGCATAACCGATAGCTCCTCAAATTCCGAGTAAAGGGACCCAGTCGAAATCACCACATCGATACAGGATCTCGTCGGGTACCATCCAAGGAGCTTTCTATTCAACGTCATCCTCCTGAAGATTTTGGAGAATCGTCATCCACTTCTCTTCCGTGATGTCGTCTCGTCTTGGTGTAGCAACTTGTTCCTTCAACGGGGAATAACCTTCTGAGAAGACTCGATATGAGACATTTTCCACCTTCCAAAAGTGACTATGGAACTACACCAATAGTAGCTGTGCGCATCCGATGAACCTTCCCTCCCCTGCTCTTCGACATGCGCTTAGAGATCTGAAGGTTTCTGCTAAGATTGCCGGGATGGGCGTGACTCCTTTACTAAGCCGATCGAACAAATCAGCGACGGCCTCATCTACGTGCCCTAAAGCTCTAGGGAAAATTACCAATCCATAGATACCTAGAGCGAAGACATCCACTCTTTTCTTCACATCAGGGTGTGCTAATACTAAATCTCGCAAGCTTTTCCAAGGAACGCATTTACTGTCTCCTTTCTGTTGGATTCGGGCAGCGACCCACTGTTCGCTCATCCCTGTAATGCTCATCAATTTTTTTAATAATGTCGGGACACTAGCAGCTCTAGAATAGGCCTTGTCAATTTGAATCTTTGGACACCGAAGCAAGGTCGTATATTCTTCCACGGTGGGCACCAAGTCCACCTTTCCAAAAGTAAAACAACTGTAAGCAGGATTCCAAAACTGGGCTAGGGCTCGGAATAAATGCTTGTCAACTTTGACACCAAGTAGGTGAGGTAAGTCCCCGTAATCACAGTAAAACATCTGCTTGGTCCCGTCGTCCCATTGATCCCATATTTCCTTCATTTCTTGCAGATCATTTTGGACTACGCTGATACGGGTGAAATCCCATAACTCTGATACGTACCCTTCTGCAAGACTATCGCCTTTCTCTCTCCACGTCGTCTCAGCCCATAATCGTACAGCTGCATTGTCTTCTACTTTATCAAGAAACCTCTTTTCCATGATAAGCTTTCTATCTATACTGAACGTGAATCGACACCTCTTTTGAAATGAAAATGCCATGCAATCACAAACAAAGCAAATTAGATCTATGATTTAAAGTAAACAATAATAAATAAAGCATCTATTTGGTAAGCACTAGGGTCTGGAATAGCTCTATCTCGGTGGGTTCCTATGGCTCGCTATGTGTGGTTTGGTTCTAAAGTAAGGGTACCTGAACCAGCAGATTCTTCGATCCTCACCCATTATAGGCTCATATGGACCGAGTTCAGTTCAGGGGAATACATTTCCCTATGGCCATGTGGAGATGAAAATCTCACGAAGACATAGGTACGGATGTATCCCGGAAGCAATTCACTATCCCATGCGGAGGTGAAAACCTCACGAAGGCGTAGTTTCTCACTCCCACTTAAAAGGTGTGACCAACGGTCATGCAATGGAATGTGCAAAAATGTACATCTAAATTCTAAACAAAGCAGTAATTATAAACAAATAATAAAAGCCAAAATAAAGGCAAAAAGCAAGTTTTCAATTTTGACACAAAGACAAAAAGCAATCAACTCGTGGCTTGACTCTCTTATTTAATAGTCCCCAGTGGAGTCGCCAAGCTGTTGACACCATTTTTTTTGACGGAAAACGGGGTCAATTTGGATTTTGAAAATAAAACTAAAAATGGGAGTCGCCACCAATCTTTTTTCATGAGGTGTGATCGGGTCACCTCGTAAAATGGTTGTTCTTAATAAACGATTTAGATTTTATTAAAACAACGATTTTAGTCTACGGAAATCAGAAAAATGGGTTCGGGAGTCGGTTACGCACGAGGAAGGATTAGCACCCTCGATACGCCCAAAATTGGTACCTAGTTGATTAATCAGTGTCTTAGTGCCGAAAATTGAAAATTTGAAGAATTTTAAAAATACGATCCTTAAAAGAAACTCTGATAAGGTGAATTGAAATATAAGACTTTCTTATTCCGAAGGAATATCACATCCAGCACGTTAGGACACGATACTCTATACCATCGAAACCAAGATCACCTTATAGTTTATTGGAGCCATACTTTGAAGCTTTAAGAGGATATTTGGCTATTTGGTCGAACAAGAAATCGAAACCCAGCACGTTAGGGCACGTTTTCTCGATTTTCCAAACGCGAAATATTGCCTCATTTAGAAAAATTTTCTTTTTGATGTTTGGTGTTAATATGCATAGCAAAACAATAATGAGTATGATGGCATAAAAACAACACGAATAATAGCAACGGAAATAAGATTATTAAATATAAATAATAATGAAAATGAAGATAAATAAATAAATAATGAGTAGATGTAAAGAACGTATATACATGAATGTACACAAAATTATGAAAATATGAAAAAATCTATGTATGTATACGTATTGTGAGATTATTAAATATAAAATATATGTAAATATGTATACATGTATAAGTATATGAATTAAAATATGTAAATAGATAAATATATATATATGCATGTAGAAAATATGAAATATAAAAAATATTTAAAATAAATAGAGAATATGTACGTGTATATATATATAAATTATAAGATATAGTAAGAAATGTATATGAGTATATATATATACATATGTATATTAAAGAAAAATGTGTACGTGTATATATTTATGAAAATGAAAATATGTATATAAATATATAGGTATGTAAAATTATGGAATATAAAAATAATGAAATGCATATATAAAGTAGGCGCATGAAAATATGTATGTACAAATTAAAGTTTAAAAATAATGAAAATATACCTACGTATACAAATAAATACGCTAATTTATATATATATGTTTAAAATATATTGAAAATATGTATGTATATGTCTATGCAAATTAAGATATACAAAAATATATAAATACATACATATAAATACATATACTTATAAAAATAAAATATGTATATGTATATAGATATATAAAAAGGAAATATGAGTATACGTATATATATTAAACAAATTATATGTAAAATATGTACATATATATATATACAAGCACTTATATGATAACAATAAGACATATATATATTTAAAAATACGTAAGTAAATATGAATGGAGATATAAAAGTAACAACAATAATACCAGTACTAATAATAGTAAAGATGATAATAATAATAATAATAGTAACAATAGCAAAGGTACTAAAAAGAGGTCTGAATCGAAGTAAAATAAAAGATACTGGGTAGATTCGAAATAAAAAAGGACTAAAAAGACTAAATTGTAACACGCACGGAAAGAAAAGGGACCAAAATGGAAAATAGACCAAAATCTCAAAACGCGGCGCTTCAGGGGACTAAAATAAAACAGAAATAAAAATTTGTGGTCAAATTAAAAACAAAGAAATAGCGAAATAGGACCAAATTGAAACACGCCGCGAATCAGAGGGACTGCGCGCACAAATTGCCCAAAAAACTAAAACGCGCGGATCCTTCGGGTCGGGTCGGGTCGGCGCGCGGATCTCCCTTTGCTAAAACGGCGCCGTTTTGTGTTTAATATAAATATAAAAAAAAGGGTAAAAATAAAACTGTTTCCTCATTTTGTTGAAGAACAGAGAGAAAACTCTCTCTTTTTTCATTTTCTCAGGCTCTGATTCCGGAGATGGCCCGGCAGAGGCTTCCGGCGAGTCTCCGCCGTAGAGCCACCGTGTATGGCGGCTGGAGGTCCAAAATCGGACCTTTTCGGTCCCCTTTCGAAGCCTAGCGTCCCTAGAGTACGGATCTAAGGCCAAATCCCCGAAAAAGAAGCCGGAGACCCGAAGATCGAGAGGAAATCGCTCGTCTTCTCTCCCCCGGTGCGGCGCAGGTAAGGTTTCATCTCGCCCTTTTTGTTTTCTATTTGATATACAAAATAAAGAAAATAAATAAAAGGGAAATACGAATCTGATGGAAATAACAACCTGGAATATGTTTGTTTGCTTTTATTTCTTTCTGCTAATGCGTTTCTTTTTGTTCTTTTTTACAAAAAAATCGGAAGTCCCCCTTTTTCCGAAAAAATCATCTGTCTTTCAAAGTTTCTCCCCCCGTTTTATAATCGATTACAATAACAAATAAAAAATGCCCTATTCCTCTGTTGTGGCTGCCTTCTTGTTGTTTGTGTTTGCAGGGTATGGCCGGTGTTGGTGGTGGGGTGTCAGACGCATGGAGCGTGGTGGACGAGGGGGTAGTGCGCAAGGTGGCCAATGGTTGGCCGATGGTGGGAAGCGGCGGCTGACAAGGTGGGAGCTAGGGCTTGCTGCTGAAATCTTTTAAGCAGATGGGCTGTTAGGGTTTTAAAATTTGGGCTCAGATAGTTTTAGGATTGGGCTAGGTTGGTTTAGGGTATTGGGCTAGGTTAGTTGGGTTTTGGGTTTAGCCCAAAATTGGCCTGTACATCGGCCATGGTCGTTTAGGAATCTGTTCAAAAATTTTGAAGGAAGTTTATGGCGAATGGCTGAGGTTCGGATTGAAGTCATTAATCGAGGTAAGAATGGAATGGCGAAAGCCTTGACTAAGGTAGGTTTGTCGAGAAATACCTTGTTTAGAGCATATTAGTAATCTATTTTGGGGTTTGCTATTTTTCTGGTTGTTTGTGCTCTGTTTTGGCATAGTTTGACTGTTTTTGATCCAACACATTTTCCTGTAATCAATTGACTGAGTAAAAAAAAAAATATTGAAATCAAATTTGATTCGATCCAACTTCTATTCATCTTAAAAGATGTGTGGATATAAAATTATATAACTTAATATCATGTTTATATTTTAATTTTTGTCTTGTGAGTTGATTGATTTCTAAAATCTCTTTTTCACCATAAATTATCACATCAACTTTAAACGGAAAAAAACCAATGCCCAAACTTTGTTCTTGTTTACTATAAATAAGGCAAAACTCATTTGCTTTAACAAGGGGTGAAAGTGAGATTTGATTTTTTTTTTTTTGAAATTACAACACAAGTATTGAATAATTCAATTTTAGCTAACTAATCAATTACTCGCAACAAATCACGAGGAAAATTCCAGCGCTAACATAGAATAAAACTTAAAGCTAACAAACGCTAAGTACACTGATAATACATTGTATTTTTAAAGAGTGAACTCGTGTTCAAACATTGAGATGACTTTGTTAAGAGAGACAGCTACAAGTTTTAAATATACCGTAAAATGATAAAATTGCCATATATGCCCTTATACTAGGAGCTAGATTGTATTTTACCTCCTCTAATCAAGAGATGGGCAAATTAGTCTTGAATGTTAAATCAAAAAGTAAACTGGTTATTTTGTTAAAAATTTCTTCCATTTCTACCGTTAAAAACTAGTCTTTGTATATTAACATGAGGTACACGTCGCACTACACGTCTAACAATTTGGTTATTTCGTCAACTAAGCTAAGTTTTAACAGAAAAAATTGATAAAATTTTTAATAAAAATGACTAATTTACTATTTAATCTAACTTACTTAAACTAATTTATCCATTTTTTAAATCGAATTATATCTCTTTATTCTATATATGATTTTGCTTGGACTTTCTTGTTAATCAATAAACTTCTCAAAAGCAGTAGTGTTTGGGCGGCAATAATGATTTATTAAATAGGTCTTTACGTGTTGAATACTCGAGGATTTACTATTTATCCATCACTTCAAAGTTCTAATTTTAGTACTTAATTTACACCATTGAAATTGAAAGTTTCCAATTTTGGTAAAGTTCAAACCTTATTCATCTGAATCATAAAAAAGTGTACATCAACAATTCAACATGATGTTGTTAAATGGATGATCATATAAGTCCACTTTTTTGTCCAAAAAGTACATTTTCATTAAAACAACATCAACAATAAGTAGTACTTCATCTAAATTAATGTGAGACATGAGAATTTATTGGAATCACGTATTTATAATTTGCCCCCATAAAACCTAATTCTTTGTATCTAGTTAAGAAAATTGTTATTTATATAGAAAAATATCTAATAGATTTGTGTTTGATGTATTATCAATCTATAAGTACTAATAGGGAATTCCACACTTTGAGGTATTCATGGAATGAATTGTACTCTGATTAAAAAAAAATTAAGCTCGAGCTCGGCTTAATTCGTTCAAATGATTTGTTTTATTATTTTAAAATAATAAAATATTAAATAACATGATATTTTACGTTAATATTTGAAAAATTATCCTATATGTGATTTTAGGATTTTTTAAGCTTCACAAATGAGTTGACGGTGTGATAAGTGTTCTATAAATATAGTAAAAATAATTAAAAATTTTAATATATAAACAAATAAAACACTTGTTATGTATTTTTGGTGCAATAATGAACATTCGACAAGCCACAACTTAGGTTCATCCTTGTCACATTTTAAATCATGTTTGTGGAATTTAAAAATTTCATAATATATGTATCAAACAATCACCCTTAATATTTATATATTTTTGTAAGGGTGGGTATTTGATACACTCGTAGTGTACTTTTTTATTCCATAAGTAACATTAAAAAATTACCACGTATCTCTTTTTCTAAATATTTGTTTTTTAATATTTTACTATACTCCTATTAGATATTTATCAACCTCCTAACTTTACTTATGGTGTTTAAAAACTCTACTGATAGTGTACTAAATATTTTCCGTTTATATAGAGCTAAATTGATCCAAAATAAAATAAATCCTTACTAAACCCGACCTGAACAAAATTACTGTATCTACGAATAGACCTAATTCACACCATTTAAAAAAATCGATGAGACCATAAATAGATACATGTTTGCCCTCTACCAATTTTGAGAAATAAGAAGGAAAAACTCTGTGTTCCTTTAGCTTGGGGATAATACCATTTATCAATTTAAAGCAAAGAATTCACGTGTCCAATGCTCACACTGTTTTGCCAAGAAAAGGAAATAAAGAGAAAAACAATGAATCTATTTCGACAAAAATGTTATAAAATCTAGTCTTTGTGATTACATTATATCTCGGAATTGATATAATTACAAGTTAAGTTGATTTAGACGATTTAGAATTTCAACTCATTTCAAATAATTGATCTTCGATTAATTTGATCAATTTTAGTTTTTATATTTGTTAAATTTAAAAATTTTAGTTCTAACCCAAAAAAATAACATTTAAATATGTTCAGTTAAAATGAGTCTTAACTTTGTTAGTATCGATATTGTTGCCAGTTTAGATGATGCGGGTTCGAGTATGTTGAAGTGCGTTTATCCTCCTATTTAAGGATCGTGGAAGGGTTATGGATAGTTCTAAGCATTATATCAAAAAGATTTTGTTCGATTAATTTCAATTATTAGTCATGTATTATTTGTATAGTTGCAAATTTAGTTCATATTCTTTAATTGGATCTTTCTAAGTCTATACTTTTAGAATTTTTAAATATCAATATTAACGTAAATGATAGTCGTTAATCTATTAATTGAATTTTTAGTTAAAAATATGTGAAAATAACAAGTTGTTATAGTATTACATATATGATAATATGTTTGCCACGCTAAAATTTAAAAATAATAGAACTTAACTGAAAAAATTTAATAATTATTGTTTGACGAGGTTTAATATTTAAAATTTTAAAAAGTGTATAAATTAAAAATACTAAAAATTAATAGTAGAGATCTATTGACACTAATATCCTCGTTGGATGATAGACAAGTGTCCCAACTACCACAGCAAACAACGAACACCATTTGCAAAACAAGACGTAATGTCACAACCATAGTGCCACCATGATTGATTACTACATTTAAACTCAAAAATTTCCTGGCTTTTGTTTGTTTCCATGGATAGTAGGCTATAGGGTTGTGTTAGACAAGGGAGCGACCCTAGTAGACAGGGTCTAAAAATGAACCATTTAATTCCCAGCCTTTTGTGTAGTGCCCGCCCCGGGGACATGTGGCCAACTAGTAGTGGCCTAGCGGTTGGTTCATAAGCCATTGCCTATATTGAACTGTAGTTAAAGGGCAGTGGACAGAAAGCAGGTGACTAGGTGAATGTACTATGAACATTGATATTCAGACAAACAATCATCTTTTGTCCCTTCTACGTGGCGGTTTAACAGTTGGTGTTGGAATTTGTAGTAACACTTGTCGTAATGCGAGTGGGGTTTTTCCTTGTTTCGTCATTGTTTATTGCTTTGTACCTTTTGCTTTTTTTTATAATATTTTAGGCAAAAGTTGTAACAGAATTGGTTGAAATTTATTTCAAATATATTTCAAATATATTATTTTAATGATGAATAAAAATTGATTCGATTTAAAAAAATTAAAAAAATTAAATATTGAGTTAATCAAATTGAATTATTTGAATCAATTCAAATAAGTAATTTGAGTTTTGAGTTCGAGTCGAATTGAATTTTACAATTCGAATAACAGATTAGTTAAATACACATTTGGTCTTTGTCAATTTTGAAAATAAGAAAATAGATCTATCTCTCAACAAAAAATAAAAAATAATTAAAAATAATTTTCAAAAATTCAAAATAAATTTTAAAATTCAAAGTATTTATAAAAATGTTAATTCATATTTTTTAAAAATTATAAAAATTTTAAAAAAATTCTAAAGAATATATAAATTAATTAAAATTTTAATTTTTTTTAAAATAATAATGATTCAAGTTTATCATACTAAGTATCTTATTTTTTTATTATATTGATTTGAAAAAAGTTTTAAAATATATATAGTTTCAAATTTATATGCTCTAACATGTAATTAGTTATACTGTAACGATATTTTAATTTTACATATTTAATTTTTTAAGTTAACTCAACAATTTCACTCGATTCGATTTGACTCAACTCGAATTTCATTTTACTGATTCTATTTGAAAAAAATTTCAAATCGAGTTAGAATGATAAAATAAGACTCGTCAACTCGATTAACTCAAAAATTTTTCACTCGATTCAATTAAATGCTCACTCTTATCTACCTTTTACATTTGTAGGGAATTTAATTTCATAATAAGCAAATGTTTATCATGTTATCAACATAACCCATTACGTTTATTTGGTTTAAATGGAGTTTTATTGAGTTAGAGCTATCGAAATTCGTAATCTGATTGTTTGTGCTGATTTATGTAAAGGTGTGGAAGAAGAAATTGAGAGCTTAAGTGTGAAGTTTGAGAGTCTAGAGAGAGAGAGAAAAAAAAGTGTATTTGGAGTTGATGATACGCTTCATAATATAGTTTCACATGTTCACACTTCTTTTTTTACTTTTTGATTATGGTCTATCTGCGAATATAAAGAGTTGGTTTGATATATTCGTTTATTCCATTTTTTTTTACAATTTAAATTGTGAACATTCAATTAATAATTTACAATTTGAAGTTTAATTTATTTCGATTTATTTAAGCAGTAAAATTAAAATAAATTATCTGCTATCGTTAAAACTAATTAGTCTTGATCAATATAATATAAAATGATACTACACACTTGTTCAATTTTGTACGAGGCACTAGAATTCAACAAGGTAGAAACACACTTTATCAATATTTCTTTGATTGATAATGTGATGGTATGGTTATTTCGGCTAAGTATTACTTAAAGATAATTATATCCCATAGTGTTGGTCTAGATAAAGCAATTTCGAATGGATACTACTTGAAGACTTATTTGATGATTTAAATTGTGAGAAACAGGAGATAATTGATCAAAGTTACTTGAGGCATTTCTTGAAGATAATTTTGGTGATAATGTGAAGATAATTTTAAACAATTTTAGTGATTTAATTTGATGATATATTGTGACATTTGGTGATAATATGAAGCAATGAACATTTATCAATTTAATTGAGAATTATCCCATTTAGAGATGAGGATGTGATGCTCTAAAAATGGAGTTTGACATCGGATTAGGGAGAGTTTAGTGTGCATAAATTCAATTACTTTGTAAGGAACATTTTATAAGCTTGTACTTTTCACACTTTGAGTGATTTGTTTTTATTTTCAGTAGGGAAGATGAGTGGGAGAGAGTTTTTACTAAGTGTATTTGGGTGAGGATGCAATTATTCAAGAGTTAGTATTTGGGTGAGGATGCAATTATTCAAGAGTTAAGATAGATTAGGCTTCAAACATTGCTTGTATAGTGAGACTTAGTAGTAGAATTCTTCTTAATTTGTGTAAAGTAAGTTAAGTTCAAATTACATTAACAATTTACTGTGTTCATTCTTTTATTGGTTTATCATTTTGTATTCAATATACACTTTTTCTTTTTTTGCACACAGCACAATCAATTTCATATTTTCAATTAATATCAAAGCTATACACTTAAAGTATCTATAAAATCTTAGATCTGGTGGTTGTGCAATTGAAAGTATAAAGAAAAACGATTTAATTATACATTCACTACTCTTGAATGAATCTAATTATGTTGGTAGAAAGTAAAGATGATGGCTTTCATCATATCATCGATGAGAGAACATGAAGATCAATTTTAAACAGATGAGAGTCTCTTTACACTAAGACAAATGGTGTACGTAAACCAAAGCTTGAAACTACTTGGACTTCTTTGAAGAAGATAAAGTAGTGAATTTCTGTTCAAAAGAATTGTATGATACTTTTAATGGGGTAGACTAGCAAGAGTATATAAGGAATTCAAAATGTGTCTTATGAAGTGTGGATCACTATTCTAGAAGCCACCCATGAAGGAACTTATACGGTCAAGGTATCAAAGCTCCACATGTTTACATTTGAATCTTTACGATTTTAAATAATGATACCATCTCTATATTTTATGCTAAAATTCGTGACATAACTATTAGAAAAATTAGTTTAAAAAATTATTATTTTAGATATAATAGAAGTTTTAAAATTTTTGAAAGTTGAGTCTGTTGTGTTATTTATAGCAATTAACTTTAACCGAAATTTACACGTGCTTTGTGCCAGGTAGATTAAATTTGATCCTGACTTTCAACTTAATGACTTTCTCTGCTAACCTCGAACCATGATTTGCCTCAAGTGTTGGTTTGAGCAACATGGAAAAAATCACAAAATGAAAACTTTTAATTAAATTTCAGTAGGAAAATTAATTCTTTTTATAATCGGAAATTATATATTTTTCTCATAAAATAGAATTTATTCTTGAGAAGTGTAAAATTTTTGACCTCTAGTTTCTATTTATAAAGAAAAATACAAGAGTTTTTGCTTGAATAAGGCCTCATTAAATAATAATATTTTAATAGAAAATATCACTTCTACTCTAAGTAGAAGAGCTAGGGGCGATGACACCCTTGTATAATAGCATAGAGTTGCCTCGTATATTACAATGTCATGTTGGACCTTTCTTGTATTGGTTAATTGGGTCCAATTATGTATACTTCATGAACTTTTATTCAATACTTATAATTTATCCAACTCAATATTTATTTTCTATTACCCAAAATATTATTTATTTAATCAATTAATTTCATTAATTAGATTTAACAATTTCTCAACTAAATAATTTTCTCAATCCAATTCTAATTTTGCTAAAGTCATAGGAACATTACCATAATAGATTCTATGAAGAAATATATTTAATTTCTTTATTCAATAAATTCACAATGACTAATTAATTTAATTTCATCTTCGAACTTCAATTATTTAATTTTAATTAATTAGATAATAATTCGAAAAACTTAAATTAATTATCAAGTCATCTTTTATACTTAGCAAGAAAATGTATTCTTAAACTAGTGGAGGGACCAATTGGATATATATAATTAGGGCTTAAATAATTTGTAATTATCTTTTGACTTTACACTTATTAATTAAAACATTATTTAGTCATGAAGTTATTCCACTAAAGTATCGCGATTGAACTCTCCCTTATTATATATCATTACGAAACCTTATTAATAAGTACTCGTCTAATGACCTTGTTATAAGTGTATTACCCTTATATGATATCCTTAACCTATTGGAGATAAAACTGCTCTCTCAATGTGATCCTATTCTATCTCACGGTAACCATTAATCTTCCTTAATGAAAAATCAATTACTATCATATAGTAATCGAATCATTTATCATAAAGAAAAATGACTTGTGGCCAATTTTACTTTTCATATATAATGTAATGTTGATGAGAGGATATCATTTACTTTTTATTGGGTTATGAGTTTCATTGTTGTAGAATGATACTCCACACTGCAGAAGTAGCATACCCAAAATACCAATTTTCAATTTCTTATCTATTTGAACTCAAGCTTTCATTTACATCAAAGTATATGAATTACATATACATAGTCCATTATCCATTCAGGATTTAGACATGCCACAATATAAACGTCACAAGTAAAAGAATTCATGAAGCAGGATAGATTTTGCTTCAATCATCGCTTGTATTGTGATATTTAGTAGTGAATTTTTTTCTCTTGAACAATGCCCCACAAACGTAAATTAAATCTGAATTGTGTTAACAACTTTTTATGTTTAATTTTTTATTCTTTTATTGTTGACTTATCAATGTAGTATTCGATGTACACACATCTCTCGGTCCACTTCACTACGAATTCTGCATTTTCGATACTTATATTCACTATTTGGTTACCCAAGAGGGTTGCTCGTTGATGTCTACTTGTCTGCTTGATTGGTCTCGGTAACCTGTTGGCCTAATTTGTACTAGTTTGTTGGTCTCGCTACTTTGGCTACTTTAGGTATGTTCTAACGAAGTAATTAATCCTTGACAACTACCTGTGACAGATGACTTGTTCTCTAATTGACAACTAAACATGTTCATACTTAACCCTCTTTGGTTTGGATTTTACTTACTAAAATATTAATATAACAACTTGTATTCCCTTGTTTTTATTCTTCCTTTTCAAGAATTTGAATGATACTCGTTATTTGTATACAAAATAACCTTTGATTTTTGTGAAGGTGTGGCATGCACAGTGCCCCAACAGTTGGGGCAAAGCAATGGATATACCCTTCTTTCAATGTTGTTTGTGAAATGAACGCAATGTTTTTTGTGTGGGTGTCGTTAATACAATATTACCTTATCAAAATCAAATATGGCTGCCGTTAGACTTCAACCATGTTCCAGCATAAAGACAGAAAAAAAAAAACCTTATTGTTACATCATGGTTAACAATATACAATGACCAAGCATATATAAACGCTGGAACTCCATCGTCCTCTACTAAATTATCAACAATTTTTTGTGTTAAATTACACCATTAGTCACTAAATTATGGATAAATTTTCGTTTTAGTTACTTAACTAAAAAAGTTATAATTTAATCACTAAACTATTCAACAGTTTTCACTTAAATCACTAGGCTACTAAAATTGATGTTATATGGCTTTATTTGTTCGCACTACTTACGCCAATCTAAAGCTCTCTTTCTCCTTTCTCTTCTATAATTTAGTTTTTTTTTTACGAAACAACTTTAGATATCACGAATCTGTGAACTAAAATTCAAACAATTTTTTTTCCAATATCCAAAATTGATTGTCAGATCAACTTAGATATAATGTATGTTATTCTATTCTTCGATGTGTACTGATCTACCATATCAATCATTGAATCATCACATGAAGCTCGCTGGTAGAACTTTTTTGAAAAAAACTTAATTACCCAGTGATTTAAATAAAAACTTTTAAATAATTCAGTGATCAAATTTTATTTTATTTTTAGTTAAGTGACTAAAACAAAAACTTACTCATAGTTTAGGAACTAATAATGTAGTTTACCCTTTTTTTTTGGGTATCATTCGTTTTAGTTTTTTGGTTCATATTCACTCAATCTTCGTTTTATAATTATTGTTTGTGATTTGTGATTGTTGTATTATATCTTTAAGGGTGCAATGTGTCTTAACAATTTTTTCTCCAATATCCAAAATTGATTGTCAGATCAACTTAGATATAATGTATGTTATTCTATTCTTCGATGTGTACTGATCTACCATATCAATCATTGAATCATCACATGAAGCTCGCTGGTAGAACTTTTTTGAAAAAAACTTAACTACCCAGTGATTTAAATAAAAACTTTTAAATAGTTCAGTAATTTAAATGAAAATTTTTAAATAATTCAGTGATCAAATTTTAATTTTTTTTAGTTAAGTGACTAAAACAAAAACTTACTCATAGTTTAGGAACTAATAATGTAGTTCACCCTTTTTTTTGGGTATCATTCGTTTTAGTTTTTTGGTTCATATTCACTCAATCTTCGTTTTATAATTATTGTTTGTGATTTGTGATTGTTGTATTATATCTTTAAAGGTGTAATGTGTCTTAACATTACTTCTAATACTTATTGATAATTATCTTCACATTTACTTATATTTAAACAATCAAATTTTAGCAAGTAGCTAGCAAACCCAGTATTCCATGGTGGAGAAGAGTAGTTTATTTTTCTTTTAGAGTGTGTTAGGTGAAGAATTTACCAATTGTTTTGTTTGGATAATAATTAATTTAGAAAAAAATAGGTTATTGAAATTTTTAAAATTAAAAAAGAATTATAAAAGAAGAATAATTATGTTAATTTTTTTAAAAATATATATAAAAATATTCAATAGGGATATCATTATATTTTTAAATATTTATAAATAGTTTAATGAAATAAAAATTAAAAATATTAAAATTAAATAAAAATAATTTTTGAAATTTAAACTTTTTTTATCTTAAAGTGGGACCATATGTATTAAATCAAATAAAATTATAAAGAATTAAAAAAAAATCTACCACTTGAGATGAATTTTGAAAAAAAATTTCAGCTATTGAAATTTCCTTTAGAAATTACTAATAAATTTTGAAATTGTATAATATATTTACCCAAACAATAAATTTATTATTCGAATTTTAAAAGCCTGATACAAATGAAATCCTTCTTACAAATCCCTTACCTAAGCACACCCTTAATATTTTTTTGGCATGATAAGTTTAGTTTTTAACATTGACCCTTTTATCACTTTGGTCGGAATTCTTTGTTTGAACCACTTTGGCTTTCTACTTTTTTAAATTTAGTCAAAATGCTCCCTTTTTTTTTCGTTGGATGAAAAAGCTCACTAAGCTCTTAAAATTTTAATAATACTAACGTGATAGCCCGCGTGATTATCCATATATACTTTGTTGAGGGGATTGACTCCTTCAGGAGAAGTTTCCAAAGTGTTGCCTGTCGAGTAGTCGATATGGCCCCCAACAATTGTAGGTATTGTCTCCCAACTCTACAGAGAGCCCCAAAGATTCACGTAGTGGGAGCATATCGATTGGTGGAGAGAGTATATATTTAAAGGACATGTAAATAATTAATCGATGAAGCCGCACGCAATGTAGATCGAACCACCAACCAAAGCATAATTAGCCTTTGTTGGTGGTTCAATCCACATCTCATGCGTCTTCATTGATTAATTATTTATGCATCCTTCAATTACGTACTTTCTTTACTAATCAAGGCACTCCCACTTTGTAAACCCTCGGGGCTCTCCGCGGAGTTGGGAGATAAAACCTAAGTATTTAAAACATTACCTTTGATTGTTGGGGACTGTATCATCTGTCCAACGGATGACGCTTTAGAGACTTCTCTTGAAAGAGTCGATCCTCCTCAATATGCTTTACTACTAACTTGTATATTCTTTTTAAATTTTTTATTATAAATTTTTATGATTTTTTTAAAAATTTTATCAAGTACATTATGATTATGACATGGACTATCACATTACATTATGATTATTACATGGACTATCACATTACTAGTATTAAAATTTTAATAATTTAATTAGTTTTTTAACCAAAAACAATTTAATTAAATTTTGAAGATTTAGGGTCAAAATAATAATAAAATAATTAAAACCAAAATAACAAAAAAAAATTATTATTATGCTTATTATTATTATTATTATTATTTTTCATTAATTTTCATTGTCTACACTTTAAACTTTGCAGGCCAGACAGGCTTGAACTTTAATTTTGCCTTTAAATGGTTTATTCAAAAATAGAAATATGGAATAATTGTAAATAATTGCATTTCATAATTTCAAGCCCTCCACTTATCAGTTAAATCCACAGTGTCATTTTTTTTTTCACCTTCAAAAATTGAACTTTTTCACTGTATAATAATTGATGCCATTGACATATATACACAAAAGAAGGAAATGAAAGGGACGAAGTGCTACAATTATTTTTCAGTGGACTCAAATGATTAAATATTGAGAAATGGAAACATGATGAACCCTTTTCCCTTTACCCTTATATTTTAATATAAGTTTGACTAAATCATATCTCAAATAAAAAAATACCCACTTAATTATAAAGTATAGTATTAAATTATTGTAACATAAATTGATTAAGAAGTGAAAATTAAATAATTATAGGCACAAACAAATTAAGGATTGAAATAATCTGAACTAAAATTAACTAATAAAATTAAAATTCACACGTACCAATAGCATAGAGGAGAACTCGAAAACTCAATTTTATAATGAAACCCTTTTTTTGTTTATTGAGCAAATCAGATCTCAAATAATGGGCAAGGAATACCCCATCCAAAGCCTTTTTTTTTTTTGGAAAAGATTATGTCTGATTACAAATACATTTTCGTGCAATTATAAAGCGTAGAATTAAACTATTATAGCACAAATGGATTAAAAAGCGTAGAATCAAACAATTACAACATAAATAGACTAAGAATAAGAATAATGATCTAGGTTAGAATTGACTAGCTGAACTAAAATTCACATATGGTAACACACATATAATTGTGTATGGTGAATTTCGAACTTGGATACTTAAGACCTAAGGCCTTTATTTTTGTCAATCGTGTCAAGACCTCATTTGCCAAACAAGGATGAATACAAGTGCCTTCTCCCCCCTAACCAAAATGGAAAAACTATAATTTAGTCTGAAATTATAAGTAAATATATGGAAAATTAAATTTTGACCCCTCAAAATGAAATGATTTTCTATTTAACCCCTTAAAATTGATGAAATTATAAATTAATATATGATAAAATTATATTTAGCCTCTAAAAAATTTATAATTTAATTCTAACCCTCCGTAAAAAAATTTCTAAATTTTGCCCATTGTCCCGAAAGTTATTTTTCTTTTTCTCAACTCATTTCTTGAATGGGAAAATATTTTGTACATTGTACAAGTATCTTATAGGAAAATAGTAAAATATAAAAAACTGATATTAAGAAAAACACATATCAATTTTTTAAATGAAATAAGAAAAATACAAAATTCCGAAAACTATAATCCCCACGAAAACTCAAGCTTTGATTAGTGTCAAAATACTAATCAATGTTGATCCAACTAAATCAATCAATATTGGCTTATGCCAACATTGAAAATTGTTTTTACTAGATATATTAAATGAACCACTCATCATATATACAAATATAAATAAATAAACAAAAACAACTCCCCAAATTGAAACTAATAAAACTACCAATCACCCTGATTCCTTGGACCCATTGTCAGTCTTTGTGAACCCATTTCTTTCATCCGAACACTTGTCGAATTTTGATAGCCACAAATATGCTGTACCATTCCTATCTTTCTTCTATAATTGCAATCCTCATTATATATAAATATATGAATCCATGCATTTCAATTTCAATTGCAAATGCAAATCCAATCCATTTCTATATACTCTTTTGATATTTGGGGTTTGGGGTTAGCTTGAATTTGCTATTTTCTTTGTTTTTCTTTCTTCATTTTCTTTTTGATAATTTTTCTTGGTAATGAGAGTGATAGGAGGCACAATGTTCGATGATCAAGCAGATGGCATTCGTAAGTCCAAGTTTGGGAAAACCATATATTCGGATCCCAACATGTCGATGACATCTCCGGTGAGCGAAGATGATTTATGTCTCCGACATAGCAGCGCGTCGGCTAATGGACCTTTGGAACCGAACCGATCGAGCGGGGAAGGTTCGCCGTTAACGATGTCGCCGTGGAACCAAACTACTCATTTCAACAAATCATTGTCTATGCCATTTGATGATGATAGTGTTCCGGCCAATAGTCTCATCATGTCACTTACACGTGAAGAAGGTCATATTTATTCATTAGCTGCTTCAGATGATTTGCTTTATACGGGTTCTGATAGTAAGAACATACGTGTATGGAAAAATCTTAAAGAATTTACAGGTTTCAAATCAAATAGTGGATTGGTTAAAACCATTGTTATAGCAGGTGCAAAGATTTTTACTGGTCATCAAGATGGTAAAATTCGTGTATGGAAAGTATCTGTTAAGAACCCTGGTGTTCATAAACGAGCTGGGACATTACCATCTTTGAAAGAAATCCTCAAAAGTTCAATTAAACCAAGTAATTACATTGAAGTGAAACGCAAAAGATCTTTATGGATCAAGCATTCAGATGCTGTGTCATGTTTGAGTTTAAATGAAGAACATGGTCTTCTTTATTCAGCTTCATGGGATAGAACATTTAAAGTATGGAGGATTTCTGATTATAAATGTCTCGAGTCGGTTAACGCGCACGACGACGCGGTGAATTCAGTAGTATCGAGGTCCGGCGGGGAGATGGTTTTCACCGGTTCGGCCGACGGGACGGTTAAAGTATGGAAAAGGGAACAACAACGTAAAGGGACAAAACATAGTTTGAGCCAAACATTGTTACAACAAGAATGTGCTGTTACAGCATTAGCAATTGATGCACCTGGTTCGGTTTTATATTGTGGTTCCAGTGATGGCCTTGTTAATTTTTGGGAACTTGAGAAAGGGTTAGCACATGGTGGTGTACTTAAAGGACATAAATTAGCTGTTCTTTGTCTTGAAGCAGCTGGGAATCTGGTGTTTAGTGGTTCAGCTGATAAAACTATATGTGTTTGGCGTAGGGATGGTAACATTCATACATGTCTTTCGGTTCTAACCGGACATACAGGACCGGTTAAGTGTTTGGCATCGGAAAAAGACCCGAATTCGACGAATGAACAGCGATGGACTTTGTATAGTGGCAGTTTGGACAAGTCGGTGAAAGTGTGGAGTGTGTCGGAATATGCTCAAATAGGGTCGACCATGCAACCAAATACTACCAGCTATGAAGAATCACCAGTTTCTGATGGGAGTTATTCGTCTGCAAGTAATAATGGGAGGTACTGAAATGCAAAAACTGATGTGGATTCTTTTGAAACAACAGGGATGGGTGTAGCTTTCTATTATGTTGTTGTGTTGGGATGGGATCAGTTTGGGGTTTTACTTTGGGGTATATATTATAAAGTAAATAAAAGAATGTTGTGGGGACTTTGATGAAATATGGGTAACCATGAAAATTGCAGACAGTTTTTTATGTATAAAGCTTTCTTTAATAAAATTTGCTTTGTTTTTGTTTTGTTTTTTAAGCCATTATCATGGAGATGCATGTATACGTATATGTATATATACCAGCAGGGATGAATTTAGAATTTTTTTTAAGGGCTGGAATCGAATTGTAAACTTTTAAGAGGTGAAAATATAATTTTATCATGTATTAATTTGTGATTTCACCATTTTTTATGAGACTAAACGTAATTTATTTTCATTTTTGAAGGGCCAAAACTTATAAATTTTTTATTTATAAAAGGACTAAATTATAAAATTTTCTTTTTTGGAGGGCAACGCCCTGCTTGCTCTTCTTTATATTTGCCCTTGCAAACCAGTCACCCTCTGGTTCTTCCAAGGAAAGATCAAGGGCGGCATTACTGGCGTTTTTATATTTTATAAAATTATAAATTAATAAATGATTAAATTATATTTTAGTCCTCTTAAAATGATAAAATTTTAATTTAATCCTTTAAAAATTATAAAGATATAAGTTAATATTGTTGACACCATTTTTTGGATGAAAACGGGGTCGACTTGGGTTTTGAAAAAAATGAAACAGGAGTCGCCACCAATCCTTTTTATAAGGTGTGATTGGATCACCTCGAAAAGCGGTCTTTTTTTAATAAACGGTTTGATTTTATTAAAACAACAAGTTTGGTCCGCGAAATTCAGAAAACGGGTTCGGGAGTCGGTTACGCACGAGGAAGGATTAGCACCCTCGATACGCCCAAAATTGGTACCTAGTTGATTACTTAATGTCTTAATGTCAAAAATTGAGAACCTTGGAAAAATTAAAAATACGATCCTCGTGTTAAAATAAAATAAAAAAATTGGAAAAGAAACATATTTCACGTTATTCGAGAAAGAGAATCATATCCAGTAAGTTAGGACGCAATGTCTCGAATTCCCGATACGCGAATGAAAAATACTTATTTAAAAAAATTTAGCCATCTCGGATTTTAAAAACGAGATCACGACCAGTAAGTTAGGAGCGATTTTTTTAATCCCGAGATCATTTAAAATTTGAGTTTAAAAGGATTCGTGCATTTAGATTTATCGTGAAAATTGAAACCCAGTAAGTTAGGGTACGATCCTCACGAATCTAAACACGAAATGCCATCTTTAAAAAAACAAATTTTGTCATACCGAGCAAAACAACATATATAGTCGTTATAAAAAAGAGATGGAAACTAATTCCATTATCGATATGCGTGGTAACACCATGATAGATACGAAAATGTATATAAAAATAATACAGGCCATAACAACTAAATAAAATAAATAAAAAAACAAATCAATAATATGTGAAACAAATAAAATAAAATAAAATAAAATAAATAAAGCACTTATGTAAAATAATAAAGAGCATGTAAATAAATGAATAAATTACCATCAAATGAAACAATGATTAATGAATAACATTATAATATTTATAGATATAGGTATGTATGTATGCGAGAATTATAAAATATGAAAGTATACGTACGTGTATGTATTATAAAATATATAAAAATATGAATTTATATGCATATGTAAAATATATGGAGATTTACATATATATAAAAAAGGGGACACATAAGTATGTGTATATATTCATAAAAATATATATGTGTATAGATATACATAAAAATTATGAAAATAGAAGTAATACAAATATATATATGTAAAAATATGTACTATTTACGAAGATTAGAAATATGTACGATTATTATGAACATATATGCATGCACAAATAAAGTATAAAAATAAGTGTATATGTATATATATAGTACAAAAAGTATGCATGTAAATATATAGAAAAATATATTTATATATAAAAGAAATATACGTGTATATATAAGAGCAACTATAATAATGATAATAATAATAATACAAAAATAATAATATAATATAGAAATATAATAATGAATAGATGAGTAAAAAATAAGATACAAAAATAAAACAGATGGACTAAATAGCAATAAAAGACAAAAGTATTGGGCAAAATCGAAATAAAAAAAGAGTAAAGAGGATTAAATTGTGACGCGCCGAAAGAGGGGGATCAAAATAGTAAATAACCCAAAGCCCCCAAAACACAGCGCAGCAGTGGACCAACTCGAAACAAAGATAAAAAACGCGGGGCCAAATTAAAAAAATAAAAGACTTTATTATAAAACCATTAAAAAGCGGAAGGGCTAAAGGTGCAATTAGCCCTTCCGTCGAAAACACGCGGATCCTCCAGGAGCGGGTCGGGTCGGCCCGATCCAAAGCAAAACGACGCCGTTTTGGGCGTTATGGAGCTGGGCCAAAACGGCGTCGTTTCACACGCCTATATATTCAAAATTTTCCCAAAAAATTTCATTTCCTCTTTCTTTTTTCAAAAAAAAAAAACCCAAAACCTCTCAACCCTCCCCTTTTCTCTCTGAGCGCCGGCCAAGGGTCCGGCCGAGGGCCACCGCACCGGCCGCCGCCTCCGGCGCCGGCGCCACCGTGTACGGCGGCGGGGAGACCAAAAGTCTCCTTTTTCTCTCCGATGATTCTCCTCGGCCTCCTGAGCACTCCGGCGACGTAAAGAAAAGGGTAATAAGCTTCTTTCTTAATCTTTTCTTTATATTTTTGTGTAAAAAAAATGAAAGAAATAGAATCGTAAAAAATGGCAACAGTAGATAGGAAAAAAGAAAACCCGTCAAAGATTAGTGTTCAACCTTTTTATTTCTTTTCTCTCCGGAAAAACAAGGGCCGAACCCCTTTTTACAGTCAATAAACATGGCTTTTATAGCCAACATTACATGCCTTTTCTTTTCATTTTGGTTGCTGTTCTTTGCGTGTTTTGCAGGTGTTTTGATGGGAGTGGTTAGTGGTGGTTGGGCGGTGGCAGGGAGTTGGTGGCGGTGGCAGAGGGTAGGTGATGGGTGCGGCGGCTAGGGTTAGGGGTTAGGTCTGTTTTGAGTCTTGGGTTTGGGCTGGTTCAGATTGGGCTTTGGGTCTGTTTTGGGTCTTGGGTTTGGGCTAGTTCAGATTGGGCTTGTACAGCTGCCCCTCTTTGCTCGTTGTCGTGTAACGATAACAGAGCAAAGACTAAGAAAGCCCAATTTTGCCCGGTCTCGTCGAGTCTCGACTTCTCTTGACGCTTCTTTTCAAGTAACTTTATTCTAGTCCACTGTGTCTTGTTGCGTCGACCCACTCCACTGTAACTTCCAAAAGACAAAGCTTGTAGCTTCAATCCACTCTATTGTAGCTTCAGGGGGTAAGGTCCATCATTTTGACCCGCTCCACTGCAACTTCGGGGAGATCGGACTCATATCCTCAACTTGCCCCACTACAACTTCAGGGGGATAAGATTCGTGACTTCAACCTGCTTTACTGCAACTTCAGAGAGACAAGATTTGTGACTTCGCTTCCATCTATTTTACTATAACTTTAGGGGAATAAGATTAGACATGATAAGAATCACTATTTTCTGTCCGCTCCGCTACAACTTTAGGGAGACACGCCTTATTGTTTTCAGTCTGTTCCACTGCATCTTCAGGGAAATAAGACTTGATGCGATCTACTCTGCTGTAACCTCAGAGAGATAAGATCCTTTAATCCGCTCCACCGTAACTTCAGGGAGATAGGATAGTGTCTTCGATCTGCTCCGCTGATAAGATCTCTTATTTTAATCCGCTCCACTGTAACTTCAGGGAGATAGGATAGTGTCTTCGATCTGCTCCGCTGTAATCTCAGGGAGATAAGATCTCTGGCTTCAATCTGCTCCACTGTAACCTCAGGGAGATAAGATCTGAAATTCTTTGGTCTGTTCCACTGTAATCTCAGGAGATAAGACCTGATGTGATCTTCTCTACTGTAACTTCAGAGAGATAAGATCCTTTAATCCGCTCCATTGTAATCTCAAGGAGATAGGATTACTATCCTTGATCTGCTCCGCTGTAATCTCAGGGAGATAAGATCTGAAATTCTTTGGTCTGTTCCACTGTAATCTCAGGGAGATAAGACCTGTATAATAAACCTAATTACGCCTAATGATTAGGATGACATGATCAAAATGAAACAAATGCTCCTAACTTGACATATGTGAATGGTGTTTGCATGAATGCAGAATTTTATTTTTCCGAGAATGATCTCGCTTAGGTTATCACTACTCGAAGTTTATCAAGGTTTTGTGACTGATGTGCTACAACGCCTTCTCGCTTGACTGATTTTCTGAAGAAACATTTAGCCAGACTGTCCTATTGTAAACCTCAAAGTTATATCCACTGGGACGCCAAAATTTGTACCATCATTCTCTCACAGCAATCTAAGGGTGGAAATGTGTGGCTTTTCCTCTGTCTCCTTTATCACAATTCGGGGATATAGGATCTGAACCGTTCTGGTTTCCTACACCATTCTCAAGGTGTCGTACCAAAGTCTTATGAGCAAGTGAAGGCTCTCTTTTCCGAGGTAACCTTTTCCTATTGCCTGATGATCATTGCTTGCTTGTTCATTTAAGCTTTGTAATTAACACAACAGCTTGTCATCTTGTTCAACGAAATCTGAAAGGATAGTCTTTAACTTAAACTCTTCTTTCCTAGCTATTTCACCCTTTAAACTTGGTATTTTCTAAACAATAGTCATGTTTCAGGTCCCTATATTATTTAGAAATTTTCAGAGTAATATGCAAAACTTCTTTCCTGAAAGTTCTATTAGCTCGTTAATCATTATTCCTATGCAACATGTTTGCAAAAAGACCATAACAATGGATAAGAATAAAGCTAGTTCTGATCATAACTCGAATAAAAACATCAAAGATGGCGAAAGAAGGGTAACAAAGAAGTGGATTGAGAATGTGCGTTTTCACAAAAGGAAAGGAAGAAAGAAAGAAAATAAAAGAAATGTATTTTCAAGAATACACATAAGAACTAGGTGCCCCAGTTATCGCCGCTTGAGTTTCTCTGTACAAACTTTCCGAAGACCCTTCTAAGTTTGACATGTGTTCAGGAGATCTGCAATACTCTGTCAATGTTCCAAGACGTTGCATATCCTTTCTTATTGGTAAAGCAAGATCATATATGCCCCTGATCAAAATTTGATCCGCTCAAGTCCTGATGTTCCAATCCTGCCCAATACTTGAGTCGCCCTTTTCGGGTTTTCGACTCAAGCCCTCTTTGGTCTCAAAGGCCCTTTACGGGTTTTCACCTTAGCCTCTCCAAAGTTTTTTTTTTTTTTTTTTAGGAAGCAAAGCGCCCTTTACGGGTTTTCACTTTGGTTCCCCTTTCTTTCATGTGAAGTATTTCTTGACGGAGTCTGCGTTTACCGGATTTGGTAAACTTTTGCCATCCATCTCACATAGGATCAAAGCTCCACCAGAAAAGGCTTTCTTTACAACATAAGGGCCTTCCCAATTCGGCATCCATTTTCCTCTAAAATCTTTTTGTATAGGAAGAATCTTTTTTAGTACCAAGTCCCCTTCACGAAATTCTCGGGGGCGAACCTTTTTATTATAGGCTCGCATCATTCGTTTCTGGTACATTTGCCCATGGTGAATAGCTCTTAGCCTCTTTTCTTCTATTAGGTTCAACTGATCGTACCGAGATTGGATCCAATCGGCTTCATCCAACTGTAGCTCAGATAACACCCGTAGAGAAGGGATTTCAACTTCAATGGGTAATACTGCCTCCATTCCATAAACCAGAGAAAAAGGCGTTGCCCCAGTAGAAGTTCTAACAGATGTTCGATAGGCAAGGAGAGCAAATGATAACTTCTCATGCCAATCCTTGTAGGTTTCAGTCATTTTCCCCACAATCCTTTTAATGTTTTTATTGGCCGCCTCCACTGCACCATTCATTTTGGGACGATACGGCGATGAGTTATGATGCTTAATTTTAAATTTGCTACAAACTTCAGCTATTGTGCTATTATTCAAGTTCATCGCATTGTCGGATATGATCCTCTCAGGCATCCCATATCGACAAATGATCTCCTTCTTCAAGAATTTGCTGACTACTGCTTTTGTGACATTTGCATATGAAGCAGCCTCCACCCACTTGGTAAAGTAATCAATTACTACGAAGATGAAGCGATGCCCATTAGAAGCCTTTGGTGATATTGGCCCAATAACATCCATACCCCACATGGAAAACGGCCAAGGAGAGGTCATGACGTGAAGAGGTGAAGGAGGCGCGTGTATTTTGTCTCCGTAAATTTGGCATTTGTGGCACTTCCTGGCATGATCAATGCAATCTCCTTCCATGGTGGGCCAATAGTACCCAAATCTCATGATCTGTCTGGCCATCGTGAAACCACTGGGTGCGTCCCACAAATACCCTCATGGACTTCTTCCAAAATTTTCTTGGCTTCTACCGCATCTACACATCTTAACAGTACTTGATCCTTCCTTCTTTTATATAACACTTCTCCATCTAAGACATATTCAATGGCTATCTTTCTCAGAGTTCTTTTGTCATTCTCTGTCGCTTGATCAGGGTATTCCCGATTCTTCACATATTGTAAGATACTCCGATACCAAGGACAATCATCTTTTCCCTCTCCTCAATATTGCAACAATTAGCCGGGGTCTCAGAGATACTCATCTGAACAGGCCTCATTGCCTCAAGTCTATTCACCTGAATCATCGAAGCTAGAGTAGCTAATGCATCAGCCATTTGGTTTTCCTCCCGTGGGAGGTAATAGAAGGTGATATCGTCAAACTCCTCAGCCAATTCAAGAACTAGTTTTCTATAACCGATTAGCTTAGGATCTCTAGTCTCCCACTCCCCTTTGAGTTGGTATATCACCAACGCTGAATCCCCGTATACTCTCAGTACTTTGATGTTCCGTTCAATGGCTGCACGAATGCCATAATACATGCTTCATATTCTGCCATGTTATTTGTACAATCGAAGTCCAACTTGCTAGCAACAGGATAATGATCTCCACTTGGGGATACCAAAACTGCCCCAATTCCATTACCCGTAGCATTTGAGGCTCCATCAAAATTTAACTTCCATACGTGATCCATTTGAGGATTTTCTTCAGTATTCGCCACATACATCAAGTCCTCGTTTGGAAAATCAAAATTCAAAGACTCATAGTCCTCCAAGGCTCTACTAGCTAGGAAATCGGCTATTGCACTTCCCTTTATGGCCTTCTGACTGACATATACTATATCAAATTCTGAGAGCAAGATCTGCCATCTAGCCATTCTCCCGTTCAAAGCAGTCGATTCCATCATATATTTTAAAGGATCTAACTTTGAAATCAACCAAGTCGTGTGATACAACATATACTGCCTCAGTCTTCGGGTTGCCCAGATTAGAGCACAACACAACTTCTCAATTGATGAGTACCTCATTTCGCAATCGGTAAATTTCTTACTGAGATAGTATATTGCCCTTTCTTTCTTTCCCGTCTCATCATGTTGGCCCAATACGCACCCCATGGAATTCTCCAACACTGTCAGATACAATATCAATGGCCTATCTGGACTTGGAGGTGATAAGACTGGAGTATTAGCCAAGTACTGCTTTATCCTATCGAAAGCCCTCTGACACTCTTCATCCCATTCACCCGGATTATGTTTCTTTAAGAGCCGGAATACTGGATCACATTTCTCTGTCAGTTGTGAGATGAACCGAGCAATGTAATTCAGCCTCCCTAGGAAACCTCGAACCTCCTTCTGAGTGCGCGGGGGAGGTAAATCTCGTATTGCCTTTACTTTGTCTGGGTCAACCTCGATCCCCTTTTTGCTAACTATGAAGCCTAACAACTTCCCTGATCTGGCTCCAAACGTGCATTTGGCCGGTTAAGCTTAAGCTGAAATTTCTTTAATCTCAAAAATAACCTTTTCAAGACCTGAACATGCTCTTCTTCCGTTCTAGACTTCGCGATCATATCGTCAACATAGACTTCGATCTCCTTGTGCATCATGTCGTGAAACAAAGTCACCATAGCTCTTTGATACGTTGCTCCCGCATTCTTCAATCCGAAGGGCATTACATTGTAACAGAATGTTCCCCATAAGGTAATGAATGTGGTTTTTCTCATGTCTCCAGGATGCATCTTTATTTGATTGTATCCAGAGAAACCGTCCATGAAAGAAAACAATGAATAGCCCGCCGTGTTATCTACCAAAGTATCAATGTGAGGCAGTGGAAAGTTGTCCTTTGGACTAGCCTTGTTCAAATCCCTATAATCCACACACATTCGTACCTTTCCATCTTTTTGGGAACAGGGACGATGTTGGCTACCCAATCCGAATACTTGACCTCTTGTAAGAATCCAGCGTCGAATTGTCTTTTGACTTCTTCTCTTATTTCAACACAATGTCAGGTCTCATTCTCCTGAGCTTCTGTTGAACGGGTTTACAATCCTCTTTTATGGGCAGACGATGCACCACAATGTTAGTACTTAGCCCAGGCATATCTTGGTACGACCACGCGAAAACGTCCTTGAACTCTCGGAGCAAATTAATGAGGTCTTGTCTTGTCTTTGCGGTGATTTCAGTTCCAATTTTCACCTCCTTTCCATCCTCTAGGCTCACTATTTCTAACAATTCCCTATGAGGTAGGATATGCTTATCCTCTTGTTCCATCATTCTTAACAAGTCCGGAGATGCATCATAATCTTCGTCATTTTCAAAGTCGTGGGATCCTTCTGAACACACCTCTTGCTCAAAAATAGGCTCCGTGTTTGAGGCAGCGTCACTCATGTCATTGATATCTGAAGACCTATGAAGGCATATCAAAGAATATACCAAGAATATAAATTTATGAATATGTTTGTGCAAAAGAATTACAAATGAAAGAATTATTTGTAAGACAATCAACCAAATGAAAAATATAAAAAGGAAAAAAAGATGATCACGATGAACGCTGATATGTATTTCATTAAAATAATGATATTTAGGCCCCATGCCTATTTCACAAAAAATTTCATATTGTTTCTAGGCCAACAAACAACAGGAATGTTTTGAGCATTACTCTGAATAAGCCCTAAAGACTACAGGGATTTCTTCAGCAGTCCAATTGTTTAGCTCGCTTCCAGGCTCATAAGGGCAGATCTCCAACAAAGCCCTCCTTTCCGTTGCTTCTATGGCGTTGGTATAAACATTTTCCAACATTCCTCCCGTGCCGCTACCGGACACTCCACATTCAGAATGGATTAATCCTCCCGACACAAAAGATGCAGATATGTGGGGAAAGGTTAAAGGCTCACACTTAGCTTCATGTCCATTCAAACGCGCCCTTCTTCTCTCTTGTCTCTTCTCTATTTCTTTCTTCTTCTGCTTCATGTCTGGCTTGTACCCTAAACCAAATCTATCAAACTTTTCCTTCGGCATTGGTGCCTCAATCCTTCCCTGAAGATATTTTCCCAATCCTTTCCCGGGTAAGGCTCCTCTTCCTACCATCAATCGCAATCCCATCTCAGTGGTCCTGGATATTTTCGGTACTGGAATTCTATTTCCCTCCGCAATAAACATCGCGTTCACAAATTCTAACGACCGAAAAGAACATTCTAGTGCCTCATCGTTGATGTCCACATAAGGTGCATCGCTAGTCATCATTGCGATAATATCCTCCTCTGCATCTATTGTTACCAACCGATCCTCCGATACCAACTTCACCTTTGATGTAATGATGAAGGTACTGCCCCTGCTGAGTGTATCCACGGTCTCCCCAATAGACAGTTGTAGGAGGGTTTAATATCCATTACCAAGAAATCCACCTCATAATTGACTGGGCCAATCCTTAATGGTATCTCAATTCTCCCCATAACCTCCTTTTTTGTTCCATCAAATGCTCTTACTATGCTCTGGCATGCTTTATGTGCGAACTGTCTATTGGTAATCGACTAAGAGTGGACAAAGGCAATACATTTAGTGCCGATCCATTATCAACCAAGGCCCCGGGAGTGTGTACCCTTTGCATCGGACAGTAACATGTAGGGCTTTAGTAGAACCTCTTCCTCCGGATGGTATTTCATCATCACTGAAGAAGATAAAATTGTCAGCACCAATATTGTTGATCAGCCGATCCAGCTTGTTTACCGAAATATCGTCAGCCACATATGTTTCGTTTAGCACCTTTAATAGTGCATTCCGATGTACTTCCGAGTTTAAGAGTAAAGCTAATACAGAAATGCGGGCTGGTTGTTTGTGTAGTTGCTCCACAACACTGTATTCACTGTGTTTCAAAAACTTCAGAAACTCCTTTCCTCCTCTTCTTTTATTGGTTCATTTACCAATGGTTCAACTTCTACTGCTTTCCTTTCCTCTGTTCTTTCTTCCAATTCTCTTCCCTGGACGACTCTGCTTGAGCGTCATATCTTTTTCCACTGCGCGTGTAAGAACCTGTTTCCTGATTTCTTTCTGCTTCTTTTCCCAAAACGGTCACATTACACCCGTAATTCCACGGCACCATTTTGTTATCCCTATAGGAGAAATTTGATGGTTTCTGGATTACAATTTTCGGTGTTACCTGGGCCCTAACCTCATTACCCTTAGGGCGTGAGATAATGACCACAGGATGATTTGGAGCCTTTGTTCCCAGCTCTGTCGCGCATATGCTCCTCATTTCTTTCGCATCTTCGTAAAACCTCATCTCTTTGTTATCCATCATGCTTTGAACCAAAGCCTTAAATCCTTCACATTCTTGGATTTCGTGCCCTGTTTTATGGTGAAATTCACAATAATTTCCCATCTCATGCCCTTCCTCAGAATCTGCAATAACCAAACCTCTTTTCGCCATTTCTTTCCAGACCCGTTTCAATGGAGTTTTTACTTCAGCAATGTCAGTCTTGACTTCTTCTCCCGTACCTTCGCTAACCATATTCACCCCCTTATCTGCGTGATTAGGTAACGGATTCTTTGCGTTAGGTGAGTCGTCAAGTTTGACAACACCTAAATTGATAAGTCCTTCTACTACCTTCTTGAAGGCAGTACAATTTTCTATCGAGTGCCCAGAAATTCCGCATGATAATCACATTGCGCGTTCGTATCATACCATTTTGGATACGGGGGTTGTAGAGGACTCAAGTAACGAGGAGCAACAACATGTGCATCGAATAAAGTCTGATACAACTCCTTGTATGACATCGGGATTGGCGTGAATTGGGGCTTTTCAGTAGTTTGCCTAGCTCCTGACTCTTGTCTTGATGATCCCTGTTGATTAGCAACCACTTTCTTTGGTTGATTCACAGTAATTGACCTACCATAAGCATTCACATTATTCACTTCATTTTCTCTTTTCCTCGGGGGTGCCCTCCTATTACTTTCTCCTCCATCTATTTTTCCACTTTTAATGGCATGCTCAATCATTTCACCATTCATGATTATATCCGAGAAATTTTTTGAAGCGCTTCCCAACATGTGAGTGATGAACGGGGCTTTCAAAGTATTAATAAAAAGCGTCGTCATCTCTTTTTCTAAAAGCGGCGGTTGGACCTGAACCGCCACCTCTCGCCACCTCTGCGCATATTGTCTGAAGCTTTCGTTCGATTTTTTCTCTAAATTTTGCAGAGTTATCCTGTCAGGCATCATTTCTGAGACATGATTGTATTGTCTCAGGAAAGCCTGTGCTAAATCCCTCCAAGTAGCAATTTTAGCTCGGCTCAGCTGATTGTACCACTTTGACGCCGCTCCCGTAAGACTTTCCTGAAAGCAATGTATTAATAATTGATCATTATTAATATGCCCGTCATTCTTCTACAAAACATAGTAATATGGGATCCTGGGCAACTAGTCCCGTTGTATTTCTCAAATTCCGGCATCTTAAATTTGTAAGGGAGCACCAAGTCCGGAACCAAGCTCAGATCCTTTGCATCTATTCCATAGCTTTCGATGCTTTCTATTGCCCTAAACTTTTCTTCTATCCATTTCCATTTCTCCTCAAATTGTTTTGGAAATTCCTCCTTCGCCTTGTCCTTTTCAACCATCTCGTCAAGATCTGGGACAGCAATATTATTCGGGCTATCACTGGGATTAAAGCCCGCTCCGGGTTGAAAATTCATTGGGATTGAAGCATCGCCTTGGAACTGCTGGGGCCTAACCGACACAGAGGGTCTCCGCGGATGCAGCTCAGTCTGTACTTGCGCATGAGGAGGCGTGAAACCTGGAGGATAAAGTGGTTCACCATTGTTTTCTTCTTCACTAACAATCACAGGACCTTTACCCTTATCTACTCCCTTCAATAATTGCGTCATCTTAGCCACCAGATCATTTTGGGACTCCTCCATCTTTTGCACCATGTCACGCTGAATCTTTTCTATTTGCTCTTTCATTTGCGCCTGCAACTGGTCTGCATTTCTCTTTGAAGTCGCTCTAGCTTCTCCAACCTTTGGTCCATAATTTTGTCTTAGCTCGGGTACCGTAATTTTGTTGGTTTTCCAGGTTAACTGAAATGATTTTATTCGATTAGGTTTTTTTAATGGTCATTAATGCATATGATGTGATGCAATGCATGAAAAGAATGCAAAGAAAAAGAGGCACTGATTCTCATTCAACTTCATTAGAAAACTTTACTAGATAAAGAGTTTCTTTACATAAAATAGACTACATATATGGCTTTGCCCTTACACTCAAAGCCTTAACCTTTCTAAGAAGCCAAGCTAACTCTCGGCCCCTGTCGGACTCTAACTCATACTTCAAACTTAATAGATCAGCCTGAACCGCTAGAGTTTGCAGATGATCAGCTACCTCGCGCACTTGAGTCACCGCCTCTCCCATAATATAATCTCTTTCTCCAATCTGCTCTTGAGACCGACGGAATTGTCTTTGCCACTGCTCATTACTTTCTTCCAGAAGCTCTATCCGGATTTCACTATTGTGCAATGCATTCTCTAGCCCTCCTATTTGTCTTTTCAATTCTTCAATTTTGTCTAAGCTCGCCCTTAATTCAACCGTAGCATTACGATTACAGTACTGGTGAAGCGATCTTTCTAGTTCAGTTATCCGGACCTTCAACTCCGTCTTCTCGTCTTGGCAATCTAGTAGACTCTTTCCCAAGGCGACTTCTCGAGCCCGAGTATCCTGGAATTTCTTTTCCCATTGATTAGCTTTCGTCTTTTCCTCCTGAATTTCTTGTCGCCATTGTTCTGGCGTTTTACCCAAGCCAGCAGCTCTTACCGACTTACGCAACTTTTTGTAATCTGTCTTCAGGCTGTCCAAATCTTCTTCTGCTTTGTTCTTTCCTTTTCTCAACTTGTTGGCCTCTAATTTTGAATGTCCACATCCAGTCCTAACTGCATTTTTTCTTCCTCTAGTTGTTCTATCTTCTTCCCCAATTCTAAACTCCTTTTTCGAATTCTTGTTTGATGATTTCTATCTCAGAAGGCAAAACTTGTAAGTGTTCCTCTAAAGATCGAGCAGTTTCTGAATTTGACGCCGGGATGTTGTCGTTGATCCTTTGATCACGCCACTGACCATACTCGGGGGTAATTGTCGGACCCACGGCTAAGATCTTCATTCGACGAGTCTGGTTCCAGGCACTAGATATTTCTCGAACCTTCTTCTTGTAATTGTCCTCCCTATATGAAAAATCACTATAAGCCAACCCCTGCGTTGCTGGTATGAATTGTCGTGATCTATACTGTCTTGATACGAGTAGAGGAGCATATCCGATAGCTCCCCATATTCCGAGCAGCGGAACCCAGTCAAAATCTCCACATCGGTACAATATCTCATCAGGAATTAACCAAGGAGCCCTCCATTCAATATCTTCATCCTGGAGATTCTGGAGTATCTCTATCCATTTTTCTTCTGAAATATCATCCCGTCTTGGCGTGGCCACCAATTCTCCTAGAGGGGAGTAGCTATCGGAGAATACCCGATAAGAGACCTTTTCGACCTTCCAGAAGTGGCTGTGGAACCATGCCAATAAGAGCTGCGCGCATCCAATAACCTTCCCTCCCCTGCTTTTCGACACGCATTCAGGGATCTAAAGTTTCACGAGTATTGCCGGAACCGGTGTAACCCCTTTACTAAGCCGATCAAACAAATCAGATACAGCCTCGTCTATGTGTCCTAAAGCTTTGGGGAAAACCACTAGTCCATAGATACCTAAAGCGAAGACATCGACCCTTTTCTTTAAGTCAGGATGTACAAGCACCAATCTCGCAAACTTTTCCAAGGAACACATTTACTGTCGCCCTTCTGTTGGATCCGGGCAGCGACCCACTGCTCGCTCATCCCAGTGATGTTCATTAATTTCTTTAACAACGGAGGGACACAAGCAGCTCTGGAATAAGCCTTGTCGACTTGAATCTTTGGGCACCGAAGCAAGGTCGTATACTCCTCCACAGTAGGCGTCAAATCTACTTTCCCAAAAGTGAAACAACTGTAGGCAGGATTCCAGAACTGGCAAGGGCTCGGAATAAATATTGTCCACTTGACACTAAGCAGATAAGTAGGTCACCGTAGTTACAATAGAAAGCTGCTTGCCTCGACATCCCATTGATCCAGACTTCTTTCATTTCTCGAAGGTCATTCTGGATTACACTGATACGGGTAAAATCCACAATTCTGACACGTACCCTTTGGTAAGACTATCGCCTTTCTCCCGTTGTGTCGTTTCAGCCCATATTCGCACAGCCGCATTATCCTCTACTTTATCAACAAACCCCTTTTCCATGATAAGCTTCTACTGAGAAACTGAATGTAAATCGACACCTTTTAGAATGAAGATGCCATGCAATCACAAACAAAGTAAATTAGCATTAAACACAGAATAAGATTTAAAATAAGCGACAAATAAATACAACATTCATTAGGTAAGCACTAAAATTTGGAGTAGCTCTACCTAGGTCGGTTCCTATGGCTCATACATGTGTTTGGTTCTAAAGTAGGGTACCTGAACCAGCAAATTCCTCGATCCTCACCATTATAGGCTCATACGGACCAAGTTCGATTCAGGGGATACATTCCCTACGGCCATGCGGAGATGAAATCTCACGAAGACATAGGTACGGATGTATCCCGAAAGCGATTCACTATCCCATGCGGAGGTGAAAACCTCACGAAGGCGTAGTTTCTCACTCCCACTTAAAAGGGTGTGACCAACGGTCATGCAATGCAATATGCAGAAAGATCAAAAACTTAAACTAACACAGCAATTATAAACCACAACGATGAAAATTGTAATAAAAGCAATGAAATGCGATGAAAGGATCGTATATTTAAACCAAGTTTTTGATTTTCGATAAAAAGACAAAAATAATCAACTCGTGGCTCGACTCACTTATTGTCCCCAGTGGAGTCGCCAAGCTGTTGACACCATTTTTTGGATGAAAACGGGGTCGACTTGGGTTTTGAAAAAATGAAACAGGAGTCGCCACCAATCCTTTTTATAAGGTGTGATTGGATCACCTCGAAAGCGGTCTTTTTAATAAACGGTTTGATTTATTAAAACAACAAGTTTGGTCCGCAAATTCAGAAAACGGGTTCGGGAGTCGGTTACGCACGAGGAAGGATTAGCACCCTCGATACGCCCAAAATTGGTACCTAGTTGATTACTTAATGTCTTAATGTCAAAATTGAGAACCTTGGAAAAATTAAAAATACGATCCTCGTGTTAAAATAAAATAAAAAATTGGAAAAGAAACATATTTCACGTTATTCGAGAAAGAGAATCATATCCAGTAAGTTAGGACGCAATGTCTCGAATTCCCGATACGCGAATGAAAATACTTATTTAAAAAATTTAGCCATCTCGGATTTAAAAACGAGATCACGACCAGTAAGTTAGGACCGATTTTTTTAATCCCGAGATCATTTAAAATTTGAGTTTAAAGGATTCGTGCATTTAGATTTATGTGAAAATTGAAACCCAGTAAGTAGGGTACGATCCTCACGAATCTAAACACGAAATGCCATTTAAAAAAACAATTTTGTCATACCGAGCAAACAACATATATAGTCGTTATAAAAAAGATGGAACTATCCATTATCGATATGCGTGTAACCATGATAGATACGAAAATGTATATAAAATAATACAGGCCATAACAACTAAATAAATAAATAAAAAACAAATCAATAATATGTGAAACAAATAAAATAAAATAAAATAAAATAAATAAAGCACTTATGTAAATAATAAAGAGCATGTAAATAAATGAATAAATTACCATCAAATGAAACAATGATTAATGAATAACATTATAATATTTATAGATATAGGTATGTATGTATGCGAGAATTATAAAATATGAAAGTATACGTACGTGTATGTATTATAAAATATATAAAATATGAATTTATATCATATGTAAAATATATGGAGATTACATATAATAAAAAAGGGGACACATAGTATGTTATATTCATAAAAAATATAGTATAATAACATAAAATAAAAAAAGTAAACAAATAATATGTAAAAATATACTATTACGAAGATTAGAAATATACGATATAGAAATATATGCAGCACAAATAAAGTATAAATAGGTATGTATATATAGTACAAAAAGTATGCATGTAAAATATAGAAATATATTATATATATAAAGAAATTACGTGTATATAATAAGCAACTTATAATGATAAAAAAACAAAAATAAGAAATATATAGAAATATAATATGAATAGATGAGTAAAAAATAAGATACAAAAAAAAAAAGATGACTAAATAGCAATAAAAGACAAAAGTATTGGGCAAAATCGAAATAAAAAAAAGTAAGAGGATTAAATTGGACGCGCCGAAAGAGGGGGATCAAAATAGTAAAATAACCCAAAGCCCCCAAAACACAGCGCAGCAGTGGACCAACTGAAACAAGAAAAAAACGCGGGCCAAATTAAAAATAAAGATATTATAACATAAAACGAGGCTAAAGGAAGCCCTCGTCGAACACGCGACCTAGAGCGGTCGGTCG